>NW_024425008.1:41050785-41255001 GCF_017311325.1 Ursus maritimus
GACAATCTTAAGCAGGCTTCAGGTCCAGCAAGGAGCCCAAGCAGGGCTTGATCCCACCACCCTGAGTTCATGACCTGAGCTGAAATCAGGAGTCAGTTGCTTAACTCAGCCACCCAGGTGCCCTACATGAAGAAATGTTTGGTTTTTGTTGTTGTTTTAAGACTTATTTATTATTTTAGAGAGAGAGTGTGGGGGGGGGGGAACAGAGGGAAAGGGAGACAATCCCAAGCAGACTCCCAGCTGAACACAGAGCCCAACACAGGTCGTGATTCCACGACCCTGAGATAATGACCTGAGCTGAAATCGAGAGTTGAGTGCTCAAATGACTGAGCTACCCAGGAGCTTCAACATGAAGAAATATTTTAAGTGAAGTGAGGTAAAAAGGGCTTTCTGATAGGGTAAAGTATCATTAAAAATCGATGTAGTCTACTACTGACCAGAAAGGTTTCAAAAGACTTTGAAGGGAACAAGAAGAAATGGCCTTCTAGTTTCATGCATTGCATACCATCACTCCACCCAGGAAGCGTTGCAGCAGTGATAAATGGAGTAGAAGTCTGTGCTAGAAAAATTCAGGCTAGAATAGTTACAGGGTTAATAATCATGTGCCACAGGGGTGCCTGCATGATTCAGTCAGTTAAGCATCTGTCTTCGGCTCAGGTCATGATCCCAGGGCCCTGGGATCGAGTCCCACGTTGGACTCCTTGCTCAGCGAGGAGCCTTCTTCTCCCTCTCCTTCTGCCCCTCCCCCTGCTTGTGCTCTCTCTCTCCCTTTCTGTCAAATGAATAAATAAAATCTTTAAAAAATAATCATAGCTCACTTGTGAGGACAATTTTACTCATTCACTATAGTTGTTAGGCCTCCTTATTTGTGAGTGACAGAAAGCCCAACTCAATTGGTTGAAACAAAACAAGTACTCTATTGGCTCACATCACTAAGTAATGTTCAACAGGTGGCTCTGACTTCTGCAGCTTGATTGAGGGTCAACTCCTGTCAAGAGGCTCCACCTATGGGCTCTGCTTTCTCTGGGTGGCTCAGTTCTGGCTCTGAGTAGTGGTCCCAAACTTAAGGCTCATTTCATCATAGCACCCAGTTCACTGGAAATAACGTTTGCCTCTTGAAGCGCTCAAATAAAGTCCAAGAATTGAAGTTCACTGGCCCTGACTGTATGGTCGTGGTCGATTGAACTATTTCTTGGTCATAATTCTTCACTATCTTGTTGCAATATTATACATGCACCTTTTTGCCAGGACCTCAAAGTAGGCAAAGTATACTCCTTCATTTCCCTTGGCCATGGCCTTGACATGATTTGTTTGGCGAACTGACAGTAACAAAGGGGTAGAAGAGGCTTGGGTGTACTCACACAGCTGGGCTTGCCTTCTTGCTGCCGTTCTGTCTTTTGCCATGAGAAGAACATACTTTGTGTGCAAAATTTGTGCAAGGAAGGTGAAAAATACATGGAGAAACCCTGGACTACTGGACTGTACCTGTTAGCTATTGTTCTAATAAAACCATGTAACAAATTATTCAGAAATTCAGTGGCTTATACACTTGTTTCTTGTTTACATTTCTGCAGGTGGCTGAGATTTGGCTAGTAAAGACTAGGTTTGGGTGATGTTGCTTCCAAGTGAGTGATTATGTCCAGGGTTTCTCCATATGTCTTTTGCCTTCTTTGTACAAACAAACCTTACATTCAAGGCATGGCAAAAGAGAGAGGTGCTACAAGGGAGCAAGGCCAATTACGTAAGTATGCCCAAGCTTCTTTTTGTATCATACGATCATCCATTTGGAGCCAATACCATCCAAGCCTAGCCTTTATAAGCCAAATCTCAGCCACCTGCAGGAATGTGAGCAAGCAACACAAATGTCTGTGTTTATAAGCTAATGAGTCTTGGAATAATTTGTTACATGGCATTATCAGAGCAGTAGCTAACTGATACAGCTTACTGTGCCCATCACTACGCCATTCACTAAGGCAGGGGGTTGGAAAGTGATTGGAAAAGCTCAGACTCTGAGTTCTGCTGCTAAAACCCAGTGATGGAGTATGACTCACCTTTAGCATAAAAGCTGAATGGGGAAAGAAATCTGGACACTGTTAACAGAAGGAGGTGCTGACAAGCAAGAACAAGTCTGCTGCCCCCACCATCATCAAAACTGACATTTAGAATTAGTGATGGATTGCATCAAGTTGCCACACTCTGAATGCAGAACCATTGTAAATACCTGACAGCCTGGGGTGTCTGGGTGGCTCAGTCGGTTGGGAGGCTGACTTCGGCTCAGGTCATGATCCCAGGACTCTGGGATCAAGCCCCACATTGGGCTCCCTGATTTCTCCCTCTCCCCTCATGCTTTCTCTCTCTCTCTTAAATAAATAAATAAAATCTTAAAAAAAAAAAAATACCTGACAACCTGACATGCGTATGATGCACTACTGATGACCGAAGGGCAGATGGTGATGGATAGAAAGAATGACCTTGAGAAGCTGCACTTTGTACTGAAGCCTTGTACCCAGGACAGAGCAAGTAGGAGGCTTGCTGTAGTCTGTGCTGGTAGGGACACACCTAAAATGTTGGGTTTGATCTCGACCATCACATTTTTAGAAGCACATTACTAAATTGAAACTTGTTGGAAGTGAGGGATCCAGAAATTTTTAAGCAAAAAAGCTGGACTTTATTGGCATAGCAGATGTGGGGAAGATGGAATATGAATCAGGGTCATCAGGAGAAGAAATCGTTATTTTCAAATATCATGAGAGATGATGTATGGAAGAGAGATTGTACTTAGTCTACAGTGTGCAGATATGTGTTATTGTGGAAGCATATGGGCTTTGTGGTCAGAGAGACGGAACTCCACTACTTATTAGCCACGTATCTTTGGTAGGTAACATTCTCTCTCAGCGTCTGCCGTCTCATCTGTGAAATGGGGATGCTTCCTTGTACAGAGAAGTGTTGGAGAGCTTGGAAAGTGATACACGTGAGGCTGGTCCTTGTAGGTGCTCAGTAAATGTTAACTATTTTAATATTGGTGATATCATTATTAGAACTGTATTAGAACCAACATGTGGAATTTACAGGAAAGCCCCTTTCAGCTAAGGATAGTAAAGAAGAACACTTAGCACCGTCCAAAACCAAGATGGGCTTCTGAATGTCATAGTGAGTCCTCAGTGCCTGGGAGCTGTTTCCTCAGAGGCCGGACTTGAGGAATGAAGTGTAGAGGATTTGCTGGGAGTGCCGACAGGCTACATTAGATGGATTTCTAGGCAACCCCCTAATTCCAAGATCCTAAGTTCAATGAACTGTGAGCCAGCTTCATTAACACTCGTCCCCAACTGGGCAAGCACTGAAAGGTATTATAAATAGGGAGTCCAAACATCTGGATGTACTTGGAACAATCTTGGTTTAGACCTGTTGTCCTGGTGCAATTACGAAAGAATCCCCTTTCTCTCTCAACAGTGTCCCAGTTTAGATGGTAAAATTATATAGTCACCCTAATTATAACTAATTCAATGAATAGAAGCCAAGCATATTCTTGTTATTTTCAACATAAGTTACCCCCCTTAGCGCCTGAATTACCACCCTTCCTGGGTTTCCCTTCCTGGTGTAATGGTATTATCATCCTCCTATTAACTCAGGCTCACACCTTTGGAAGCCGCTTCAGCATTTCTGCCTCCCTCTCCCTGCACCTTCAATCAGTTGCCAAACCCTTTTGATCCTATCTCCAAAACGCCGCCAGTATCTGCCCCTTCTTTTAAGTCTCAATGCTTTAATTCAGGTCTTGTTACCTCTTGCCTGGAGCATTGTAAAATTCTCCTAACAACCCTGACCCATTCTATTATCCATAAACCTCACTGCCACTGGAGTGTGTCTTTTGGAGCATGCCACCAATCTCTCTGGTGTTTTCCATTCACCTAGATAGATAAAATTAAGTTTCTCTTGTTTGAGTCTTATTGCATCACATAAAAACAGATGGAAAGGTTTTCATCAGATGTGGAGGACACATTTGGGATGGTATGATTTAAGATGTAGAGGTATGTGGCATGCACAGAATGCCCCCGGAGGCACTCAGGAGGGCATCTCAATGATATAAGGCGTTAACCTTCAGAGCAACTCGAATCTGCTGCTGAAGCCAGGCTGCTTGGAAGAGGCAAGGCTAACAAAATCAGCCGGTGACAAAGAAAACAAAAAATGGCTCCCAATCTGAGCCCAAATTGAATGTCTAAGAGCGGGTTCTCTGAATTGCAGATGCTGGTTTAGAGTACGTATTGATTTTCCATCGAGTTGCTTCTCTCATGGGCAATGTGATACAGCGTCTTCTGGGGTTATTTACACAACGTTGGCGAGTGGTTCCTTTGAGCAATCCCAGAGCACCCAGCTAGAGCGGGAACACCTGCCAACCTCTCAGATGGGCACTCGCATTCAGCTGGCCTCTCTGCCTGTACTGAAGCTGTGTCCCATGGGCTCTGTGCAGACCACATTTGGTCTCTCACCTGTGTCTACTACGTTCGTCTTCTTCCTGAACCAGGGCTCAGGTGTCCTCTTCAGGTGAAACACTCTCCCATCACCTCTAACTGTGGTAGGGCTTCCCATCTGTGAGGGTTCAGCTCGAACACCACTTCCTCCACAAGACTTGGCAAGATTCTCCTGGGGTCTTTAATTTCCTCCTTGACCACTTTTCACTGCATGTTATCTATCTGTATCTATGTCTGTGTCTATGTCTATGTCTATGTCTATGTCTATGTCTATGTCTATGTCTATGTCTGTGTCTGTGTCTGTATCTGTCTATGTCTATGTCTGTATCTGTCTATGTCTATGTCTATGTCTATGTCTATGTCTATGTCTGTATCTGTCTATGTCTATGTCTGTCTATGTCTATGTCTATGTCTGTCTATGTCTATGTCTATGTCTGTATCAATTTGCCTATACATGTGACTTTTAAGCTGTAAACCCAGAGAAAATACAGAATGTCTATTCATCTAAGAGTCATCTTTAGTGCTTTACATATACAGACTTTCAAAGAAGTGTTTATTGAACTAAATGATATTTTTAAAAAGTATCTTAATTGGGTTAAGCGACCATGTGGAATTTAAGTTTTCTCCTAGAAAGGGGACCATAAAGGCAACATTATACCTTTATTTGACCAGAACAGGAGAGCACCCCTCCTAGTGGAGAAATCTATTTGCTTTGCACTTAACAAAACGATAAAAGGACTACATCTAACTTTTAAAAGTGAGGATTCAGAAATTTTTGAAAAGCTATGGAATGCCAGAAAACACTGAGTATAAAACTAATCCAAATACTTAACTCTTGGTGATGCTAATACTTAAATTCCTTAGTTATCTTAATACTTAAATTCTTAAATTTGGCCTATAATGTGTGGAACTGGTGGAGCAACTTGTTACTCTACTCACCTACTTTGGGCAACAATCTCTAGAGAGTATCAAATCTTCAGCAAAGTTGTTGGCTCGATCTAAGTAATTTTGAATTACCTTATGGGTTTCAGTCAGTGGGATATCAGATTGCTTCCTGTGTAGTATGCAGGTTTAAACCAACAACCACAAGGGCCTATCTTTGAAGCATAAAACACTTGGACATTAAAACTTCTTTTTGGCACCATGCCTGAGGTCAGAAATCTGCATTTTCAGCACACATCACCTGGGATTTCTCAGCACACATGGCCTGAGTTCCACATTCTCACTCAACTTCTAAGCATGCAGTTCTGTTGGAAGGAGAGAGCCCGGTTTTGGAGTCTGTTACAAAAGTAAAACATGGGACCTCAAACTGGGCAAAGAGTGAGAAAGATATCTTCCTGAAAAGACAGATTATGAAGCCCATGACAAGGTTATCAAGAAACCATTTGAACTGCTTAAGGTGAAACTGAGAAAGGCACCCGCATTCAGATGAACCCAAACGGAGAATAAGTTTCCATGAAGACAGTGAAGATCAGACTTTGGAAGAAAGTCACTGGGAGCGACTTGAAAGGGCTGTCACTAGATTGTTTAAATTCTGGCACAGAATCCTGCAGCAAAAAATCCTAAAGCTGTAAGTGATTCCTAATTTGGAACTGATAGAATGAAAGAGAAGAAATAATTAGGTAAATAGCCCTTAAAGAATTGTGTAAACACGTGATCAAATATGATGCTTGGTTAATTCAAAAGGTGCTACCGTTTGTCTCCTTGAAGGAGTATGGGATAAGAGAGTGGGAGACGGTGCAGGGAATTGTGTGGCCAGAGGCAGAGGGCTGAGAACCTACAGGGAGTACTCACAGGGACCAGCAGAAGAGTTGTGGGAGGATTATATGCATATCCTCCTGCCATGCCCATACTGGTCAATTCCTCCTCCTAAAACCTGGAGACCCAGAAGGGACCTCAGAGCTTATTTAGTCCAACGTAGTTTTGTACGGCAAAGGAGGCTAACCATAGAAAGGATGAGTGGGGTGCTCACTCACCCAGCCATAAAGCTGGGTCTTGAATTGAATTGTTAGATTCCTCACCTGCACTTTTTCCCTTGGGGCGTGTGTTCCCAAATCAGATAGCACCCTGGTGCCGAGCCCCAGCTTCCACCCCTGTGCAGAACACTCCCTAGCTTTCAGATTTCACACACAAAAAAGAAGGTTAAGGATCCTGAAAGATGCCATGAAAGGTGTGCACTAGGTACTTTTTCTCTGTTGTCTTCAAAACAACCCTAAGAGGCAGCAATCATTGGCCCCATCCTATAGAAAGCTCAGAGAAGTTGAGGATCTTGTCAAAGACAACAAAGCTAGTAAATTTGGGGGATGACAAGTGAATTCAGTCATTCTGACTTCAAAGTCAATGCTCCTCCACCCCCATGGTGAAGCTATCCAGGATTCTACTAGCTGGTCCCTGAATGGGTTTCTTGAAATTACCAAGAGTCTGCTCTTCCCTGGCATTCTGCTCTGACACCCACCTTTCCAGTTCTCAGACCCTGACCTGTGGGGTTCAGTACAGCACTAGCACCCCTGCTCGGCAAGCAGTTTCAGTTACACTGGATCCTTTGTTGTAGTGTAAGAAGTCTTCCTTTGAGAGCTCAGCTCTGGATACCTACAGCCTCTTTAAGGTCGGCCCTGAAGACCATCACTTGAGGGGCTCCTGTGCACAGGGAAGCTTAGGGAGTAGTTCTGTGCACACTGAGGACTGGAAAGATCAAGGAGAGTGAAAATCACTATGTGGGACAGAAAAGTGACAACAGGGAACACAATGCCTTCTTCCTCTTTTCCCCTAAGGACAAAATGCCAGGAGGAAGTCTTGAAATGCAATAAGAGGTATGCAGCTGGGGCTAACCCATCCCAACATGACCCTGACCTTGGACATGCCCAGGTCAACCTCACATAGAGAATTTTATAAATAAGGATGGATCCCTTCATAAACCTGGATTTTTAGTGGCTTGGGCCACGACTATTGAAATTTGTGAGAAGAAGGTGGCTGAGGAGAACGTGGGCCTAGAAATGCAGTTATGTCCTGGGCTGTTGGGCCTGTGAACACCAGCTCTTGGATGGGTGGAATCAAGACTGGAAAGGAGGCTCTGGAACTGGAGAAGTAGGTTCTTTTTGCATGTGAGCACAGTTCTTTCTGAGTCCTTATACATTAGAATGTTTTCAGCTATAAGCAATAGGAAAACCAACTCAAACTAGCTTATACAATAAGGTTATTCTTCATCTTACATATATGAGGAAAATCAGAAGTAGGGGTGGGCTTCAGCTTTAGTAGATCCAGAAGTTCAATGATATCATCGAGGACTTAGTGTCTTTTCATCTACCACACTGCTGTCTACAGTGTCAGTTTAATCCTAAAGCAGTTTCTCTTGGGGCTGTGGGATGGCTGCCAGTAGCAATCAGCAGGGGAGTGTCTGCTTTCCTGTTGCTCTATCTTAAGAATGAGAAAGCACTTACTCAGAAGCCTCGAGAAAATCTCTCTGGTCACATGCCTACTTCTAAACCAGTCACTGTCATGAGGGATAGAATAACCCTTCAGATCTATCAGATCTACCCTTCAAACTACCAGCAATTCCACAAACTGCTTTGATACCATTCATCAGGGGAGAGATGGAATGGACGTTGCCTATCAACCACAACATCCGCCATACCCTCCTGACACTTAGTCAATTGCGTAGCTAATGTCAACAAGTCTTTGTTGATTGAATGGAAGTATAGGTTCTAAGGTGAACTTCTTATGGGTAGAACTTATGGGTACAGAAAGTCACCAAAAAAAAGGCTAAGTCTAAGACAAGCCATTGGGCTGGGAGCTAGAGGCACTGCATCCTATTCTTGACCATTTTCGACACTCAATTTTTGTGTAAACTTTGGGTATTCCGTATGCAAAATATATTTAATCTCCTCCTTCCCATAAATCCAAGGACTTGTTTAAGATTAAATAAGATATATGTCAATGTCCTTTAGCTTCTTAGGAAGAAAGAAAATGTGTTATCTATTGTTATTTCATAACATTTTGTAACAAGATGGGAGTTTTCCAAGGACATGAAAATCATCTCTTGTTAAGATAAGAATCTCCTGCTTGTGACAGGTGACCAGAAGTACTGTTTTTTGAACTGAGCCAAAAAAATAATGGAACTCTAAGCAGCAGGGGGGAACCGCCCACGTCTCTGAGTCGATAATTGGCCCATCTTTCCTGGGCTTGGACTTTGCTCTTGATTTAGTGAGGGCTCGATTAGAACCTTATTCTTTAGCTTCTCTGTCTGCTCTTGGGGGATTTGAGCTTGTTGGAGCAGCAGTATCTGAAAACATAACCCTTTATTAAGTTCATCAAGTGGCCGACTCTCTGTCCTGGAGGCCAGAATGTGCTGGTCTGTTATCATGACTCTGTTCCAGTACTTCTCATAGCAGCTGTTTTCAAACACATTCTTGGGCTCATACTTAACGTATGATGTTAATCCATTTGTTCATTCAACTATCTGTTGATGTGTAATCTTGATCACGATCAAACCCCAACATATTCAGTAGGCCTAGATCCAGGAATAGCACTGAGCTATGCTTTGTTAAGAAGGAATTACTCAGACACGTTGCCTCTGGGTGTGATCCTCAGTGACCCAAGAGAACTCACTCTGTGCTTCATTCTTTCATTACTGCAAATACCACCTGCAACTCTTATTTTGCAAGTGTCCTTCATTATACCGATGATGACCATGTTAGCACAAATCATCACATTGGACTTCCTCCACCTCCCGGGGCTGCATGAGCCTTTGGGAGAGGGCAATTTATAAGCATGATGGGTACTTCACAGGATTGGGAAGACCTAAGCCCAACAGTAAGAAAGCCAGTGTTTGGGCCACTGTCTGCTTTCTATCCATCTATCCTTCACCACAGCTCCTTAGCTACTGTGTTCAGCAATCAATCTAACATTTCTGGATCACGTCCTTGCTCCTGCTCTATTATGATCCTGCCTATATATCCTATAACCTGTAAATGACCACATAAACTACCACCAATATACTCTGTATAAACTAACCACAGGAAAAGAGAGGAAGAGAAAAATTATTTTTTAAAATGTGTATATAAATTACACACACACATATATGTAATATAACAAGGAAAAAACGTGGGTAGATGTTAAAATCCACCTATCTGCAGCTGATTAAAGAGCTATAGATCGTGTTAATGTTTTCCTTATCCTATTATTCATTCCATGTTCTCTTTGCTGCTTTCAGGCAGTTTTTTCTTCAGTGGGTTAAATCATACCTTTATACCTGAAAGTTCTGAGGCCTTGATGGTCTTGCTTACCTAGAATTGTTGTAATCCTCCATTAAGTTTTCTAATCTTTGGAGACTGATTCTGTTTCTTCCCTAAATGGTAGAAGAATTCACTAGGGATGAAATCTGGGCCTGGAGTCTTCCTTCCGAAAAGTTTTAAATTACAGATTCAATTTCTTGAATACATATAGAACTATTCAGATTTTTAAAAAAATCTTCCTGAGTTTATTTTAGTAACTTGTTCCCCTAGCAAATTTTGCATTTATCCAGAATTTTCTAATTGACTACCACGCAGTTGTTTATAATAGCATTGCTTTATCTTTCTAGGGTCTATAGGATGAGCCCATACAAAGATCACAACGATCACATTTAGTCGTCCTGATGCCACAAGTTTTGGGGTGCTGTATTTCCATTACCATTTATTTCGAAATATATTCTAATTTCCACTAAGAATTCTTTCATCCAAAAATTATTTGTAAGTGTATTGCTTAATTTCCATACATTTGGGTATTTCTAATGCTCTTGTTATTACTGATTTCTAACTTAATGCCAAGATGGTCAGAGACTATATCCCGTTGATCTCAATTTTCGAAAGAGGTGAGGACTTGTTTTATGTTCCAGAATGGCCACTGCTGGTAAATAGCCCAGGTGTGCTTGAAAAGAATGTATATCCTGCATCTGTTGGGTGTCGTGTTCTGTACGTGTCAGGTCAAATTTGTTCAGATCTTTTATATCTTTACTAATTTTTATTCTCGATTTTCTAGGTTAACTAAGAGAGATATATTGAAGTATCCCGCTCTGATTGTGGATGTGTCTACTTCTCCATTTAGCCTTAGGAAATTGGGCTTTATATATTTTGAAGCTATATTTTTTGGTACAAATAAATTTAGAATTGTTATATCTTCCTTATAGACTGACCCTTTTATATAAATGAGTCATGTTTCTTGGTCAAGTTGACTTTAAGTATTGCTACAGCAGCTTTCTTTTGGTTAATGTTCATATTGTATCTATATTTCCCCATTCCTTTTCTTCCAATTTTTGTCTTTCCTTATACTTAAAGTATGTCTTTAAGTAGTCTGCTCTTGGGTTTTATTGTTTTCATTCAGTCTTAAAATCTTTATATTTTAATTGGGTTATTTACAATTAATTACTCATATATTTGTCTTTATAGCAACGATCTTATTATTTATTTTCTATTTGTCCTATCTAGTCTATAAACTTTTCCCCTCGCAGTTCATGGTTAATGAAGCATTTTTTAATTATTTTATTTTCTCTCCTACTGTTGGTGATGGTTTGTAAGAGTCAATATTCAATTAGACTTACCAACATAATTACTCTGTTCCTTGATCTTTATTTTTTCCTACATTTCTGCTCTTTTTTTCCCTGATATTAAATTTTTATGCTCAAGAAAAGTCATTTAATTATTTCTTTGAGTGCAAGTTGGCTGGTGATGAATTCTCACAGGTTTTGTTTCTGGAGCAAGCCTTTATTTCACCTTTAATTTTTTTAAATTTAAATTACCGTGAATTAATTATTATTTTTTTTAGACATTACACTTTTAGAGTAGTTTGAGAAGGAAAGGTACAGAGATTTCCCATATACCACCTACTCTTACACATAGATAGTCTCTCCCAATATCAACGCACCAGAGCAGTACGTTTGTTACAATTGATGAACCTACACTGATACTTTATAATCACCCCAAATCCATAGTTTACACTGTGGTTCCCCCTTGGTGCACATTGTATGGATTTGGACAAATGCGTAATGACATTTATCCACTACCATGCTATCATATAGACTATTTACTACGCTAAAAATCCTACGTTCTCCACGTGTTCATTCTTTCCCCTCCCGCTAATCCCTTAGCAATCACTGATCTTTTTATTGTCTTCATAGCTTTGCCTTTCCCATGTTCTGTAGTTGGAATTATAATGTTATATAGCCTTTTCAGATTGGCTTCTTTCAGTTAGTAATATGCATTTAAGGTTATTCCTTCATGGCTTCATGGCTTGTAGCTCTTTTCTTTTTCATGCTGTATTATCCACCGTCTGGATGTACCACAATTTTTTCGTCCATTCACCTACTGAAGGACATCTTGGTTGCTTTCAGTTTTTGGCAATTACGAATAAAGCTTCTATAAACATCTGCGTGCAGGTTTTTGTGTGAACACGTGTTTTCCGCTTCGTTGGCTAAATATCAAGGAGCGTGATTGCTGAATTGTATGGTAAGGGTATGTTTGGTACTGGCAGCCAAGTTCTCCTAAAGTGTCTATACTATTTTTACATTCCTACCAGCTATGAATGAGAGTCCCCGTTGCTCCACATCTCACCAGCATTTGGTGCTGTCAACGTTCTGAATTTGGTCATTCTAATAGGTGTGTAGTAGTGTCTCGTTGTTTTAATTTGCATTTCCCTGATAACATCTGATGGGGAGCATCTTTTCCTATGCTTATTTGCCATATGTACATCTTCTTTAGTGAAGAGTCTGTTAAAGTCTTTGCTCATTCACCTTCAATTTCGAAGGACATTGTTATTATATTTAGAATTCTAGGATGGAAGCTGTTACTTCAACTTTTTAAAAGATGTCATCCCTTTGTCTTCTGGTCTCTATCTTTTCTATTACTTTTGGTCTTTTTAAATACTACAGTCCTCTCCACCCCTTTGGCTGCTTTGAAGATTCAAACAAGCTATGCTTGTCTTTGTTTTGTTTTTTAGCAGTTTCACTATAATTTACCTAGGTGTGATTTTCTGTGTGTTTGGCATACTTGTGTTCTTAAGCATTCTTGAATCTGTGGTTCTTGTCCATTTTGGAAATTTCTCTACCCCTATTTAATTAAATATTTCTTCTTCTGTACTTTCTTTTTCTTCTTCCATGACTCCAATTTCACAAGTGTTCGATCTTTTTGCCATGTCTCATATTTTCCATTCTTTTTTCTACCCTATCCGGATAATTTTTAATAATCTAGTCAACAGATCACTACTTCAGTTTTTTTTTCTGTGTTTAATCTGCTTTTGTACCCATTTTTTGTATTCTTAATTTCACTTGTAGTATCTGTCAATTTCATTTGATTTTTCCTTAGATACAATTCCCTGGTCAAAGTTTGTATTTTGCCTTTTATCTTCTAGTATATATTAATCACTGTTCCTTTAACATCCATACCTCATCACTTTACTATCTAGATCCCCTGTGGATCGATTTCTCATTTTTTCCTGCTTGATTCTGCTTCGTGATAGTTTTTTATTGAATGTTGGATATTATATAGAATATGCCAGAGAGGATCATTATGATGTTATTTTTCTCCAAAGAGGGTTTTCTGTAGCTTTTGGCAGGTAGTTACAATAGGAGCAAATCACTTAATCCAATCAGGAACTGATCTGATTTAAGGTTACATTTCAGTCATTATAAAGTTTGATGTATTCTAGTGTATTCTTATCACTAGGGTGTAGTTTTTTGGGACATGCCAAAGCTTTTGGTGTTTATCAGATAGCTCTACCCCGGTGGGCCCTGACCTTCAATTTCAATCTCCTTAGTATTGTGAAACTACTGAGAGTTCTGCTTAATGTCTGGGCCTCTTAGCTTCTACTTCCCGCTCATAATCTCCACCTCTAGGCTTGCACAACTTATAATGCAGTAGAAGGCCTGGCTCATTTTAATGTGTTTTCCTTCCCTCTAGGATTTCCAGCCTCACAATCTGGTTGCCATAGTAATCTTGATCTCCAATATTTGACTCTCCATCCCTGTAAGGCACCTGAAGATCTGCTCAACTTCTATGACTCTTTTTTTTTTTAAGATTTTATTTATTTATTCGACAGAGATAGAGACAGCCAGCGAGAGAGGGAACACAAGCAGGGGGAGTGGGAGAGGAAGAAGCAGGCTCATAGCGGAAGAGCCTGATGTGGGGCTCGATTCCAGAACGCCAGGATCACGCCCTGAGCCGAAGGCAGACGCTTAACCACTGTGCCGCCCAGGCGCCCCAACTTCTATGACTCTTGATAGCTACTTTTTACTCAGTTTCTCATCCTTTCCAGCTCATTGCTTAGACTTCAGCAAATGCATTGAAAAAAATAGCACAGAATTTCTTGGCTCTCCTCAATGGGTTTTCTTCTTCTCAAGTCCTGGGTGACTTAGTAGCTCTCTGATGCCTTAAAACCACTTTTAAAATGTTCAAGATTTTCTAATTGCCCAACAGTGGAGGAGGGATGATTAATTTGCTACAAGAGGAGCTTCATAACAAGATGTGGACTTCTCCCATTAACTTTCCTGGACATGGCAATGTCAAGAGATAACCCGGATGCTTTCCTTCTGCACCCCCTTGCCACGGTTATGTGGCAACAACCCTCACTGAGCAGGTTCAGTTACCTCAGATAAGAGTCAAACTCCACCTTTTCTTCAGAATGTTTTCCCCTTTAGCAAAATGAGCATGGGATGATGATCTCAGTTTTCAATCCTTTGAAACAATTGTTTTGTATCTTTGTGGAATAATTCCTTTGGTATCAAGGTCTCTAACATAAAAGAGTCATTGTGGTGGGGATGGTAGAGCAAACATTTTTAAGTGAATCATTCAGTATAATAATGAGAGATGACAGCCATCTTTCGTACCTTGGTTCCCAGACCAATGTATTCTGGTTGTGGGAGAATCACCATTTTTATAGGATACTGATTCAGAGAATAAACCACATCTTAAAAAATACCATTCCTGCCTACCAAGTTTGTGTTATTGTCTCCCAGATGATGCCGTAACCGACTCTAAAATAGGCCACCCAACTGTTCCATAAAGCCAACTCTTCTTTGTGGGAGGTTTACAGTACATTGCCATAAATCATTGGTTCCCAAGCAGGGCTGATTTGGCAATGTCTGGAGACATTTCGGATGGTCATGGCTTGTGTGGGGGGAGTATTAGTGGCATCTACTGGGTAGAGGGCAAGGATGATGCTAAACATCCCACAGCGCCAAGGACAGCCTTCTGAAACAAAGAGTTATCTTATCTAAAATGCCAATAATGCTGCTATTAAGATATTCTGCTTTACAATTTTCACTGTAAAATGAAATCCTTGGTCAGAAGCAGTGTTATACAGGTTAAAATCACTGAGGAGAGAGCATTCAGTAAATCTTGGAATAGTGGTCCTTTAAGACAGTAACCAGAGAAAGCAAATAAAAACTCAGTGTATATTCAAGTGAGGACAAATTGTCATCTCCCCCAAAAGGGAAAGGTCCGATGTACTTAACTTGCCCCAGTGGGGCACCCAAATGTAGCTAGTGCAACATATATTAGATCCTAGATTCAGAGAGAAGTCCCTAAACACCTTGGCCTAATTCATTGATGATTTGGCTAAATTGAAACTTGATTGTGTTCACTGGGTTACAGTAGCTATTCAAACTCTGTTCCAACTTTGTAGAACTGAAAATAGATGTGGTCACTTTGCTCAATGGGGAAATCGCAAAGGCCATTTTCATAGCTTTGGCCAATATTCTCCTTGATGAAGCTTGTTATATTTTTACTGACTCTTGAAATGTAGCCAAAGACCTAGCTATTCGGTCTGCTGTTTGGAAACAACATACTGGCATATCAGAGACTCCCTTCTTTGGGATTACGAATGGTGGGGGGCAAAATCACAACTGCTCATCAAACCATCTGTGGTATTTATATAGATGCCCATTGTCAGGGCCTGTTCTCTGAGGAGATTGCTGATAGAAACTGTACTGCCCATAGTGCCACCATTGGCGATCTATCATTATACTGAATATAATAACTTGTCTATCATTCTAGACTGGAAAAAACTAAGGGACTCTAGATTGCTGGAATTACACCTCTTGCCACGCATTTATGCAGTTGTCGCCTGCCTCTTCCTGGCAGACTGACCACAATGGACTTTTGCCCTACTCTTGGAGCTACTAGTGGTGCCTTGCCCCTATTGGAAAGTTTTCAGGGTACAGTATTGCTGTCCAGCCCGATTAGCCAATTCCCAACACACCATTATGACTCTTGAAACTAACTGGTGTCACATTTTCAGATTTCCAGACTGTTTGCAGCCTGACAACAGTAGTGTTCCTTCTATAAAAGAAACCACTCATCAGTGGGCTTGTGGTCAATGTATATGATGGGTCTTCCCATGCTTCTTACTATCTACAGGCATCTAGTATTGACAAAGTTAAAACAGCCTCTTTAAAAACTCTACTTAAAAAACATTTCTGTTTCTGTCTTCCTCACTTATTCCCTGGACACATACCTTAGAAGACAATTTCATCACTGAATGCCACCTTCCCCAGAAAGGAATCATCTTCTCTCAGCCTCTTGCTGGGTAATGAGTGGGACAAAAGGAGTGGTAGGTTGTATAGCCTCTTTGGAAAATTGGGTATTTTACATGGACCATTGCTGGGCCTGATGACTCTTTCTGTCTCCCAGTGACAACTCCAAACCAAGTTAGTTGGTATACCCTGCAGCTGGCAGCCCAATTAAAAGATGGTCTGGTGGATTTAAGCTTCTTTCTTTCTTTTTAAAGAAAGATTTATCTATTTATTTAAGGGAGGGGGAGAGGGAAAGGGAGAAAGAGAATTTCAAGCAGATTACCTGCTGAGTGCAGAGCCTGATGTGTGGCTTGATCTCAGAACACTGAGATCATGACCTGAGCCGAAATTAAGAATTGGACACTTAACTGACTGAGCCACCCAGGTGCCCCAGATTTAAGCTTATTTCTGAATCAGCCACCTGGGTTCCCTTATTGGACTAACTTGGTCCTACAGCATAACAACCACTTGGTTGAGTATACTGCTTGTTGAATGCCCCTAAGTTGGTCTGTGTGGATCTCTGTAAGTTCTGTAAAGTGTTCTTGTCCATTTTGAGTCTGAGCCTTCTAGTTGGAGAGCCTGGGTACAAGGAGGTGATTACTGGAAAAACACTGTAATTGTGGCTACTTTTGAAAGAGACAGAGCAGTTTTGTGGCAGTAGAGGGAGAGCAACGATCCTGGCACCTGGAAAAGACACACTTTCGATCTGGTTATTTATAGGAGAGGGCTGGACATTAATGAAATCTGTCTTTCAGAATCACCTCAAGAGCCTTCATCATAAAGGAAGTCAGCCTATACCTAAAGTTGATGTCTCCATTGCAAGGGCCCTGACATCATTCAAAATACTTTCTGAAAGCAGCTTATATGTCTTTGGGAATAACATCTTGTGAAGAAGTCAAGCATTGCTTTGCTTCTTGCTCCAACATAAAATGACTGGTAATTTTCTTAGGGGTATCTTAAGAGATCTTCACGTATAAGGAAACACCATCGGTGGATCATGTAGTCCTTAGGTAGCTGTAAATATCTCTCCAAAATGAGGCTACCCTTGGCTAATCAAGGGGATCTTCCCAGAGGATCACTGACCCATTATTTATGTACATGTTGTGTGGGCAGGAATCTGTATAGCAGGAGTTACCCAATTCGAAAAGGTGACAAAAATTTGTCCCTGACTTTTAGTTGAAATGATTAAAGACACTACCTTGGCTGTAGAAGGTATTCTGGGAATCCTCAACTTAATGGCCAGGGTCATTGATAGAATTGCCCTCAATATCTTATATATGGGCCAAGGCAAAGTCTGTGTAATTGCTAATACATCCTACTGTAGCTGGATCAATCCCTCAAGCCTAGTGGAAAGGTAAATACAGAAACTTAAGGAGAAAGCCACCTGGCTTTCTAAGGTAGACTCTGATGGTTGATGGGATTCATTCAGCTAACAGATCCAGGGTCCTTGATGTCAATATTGTGGGTTGCCCCCATCCTGCTGCTTTGGGGTCCTACTGATAGCAGCCTCAATTAAATTCTATATGAAACAAACTGAAGAGATTTGGTCCCAGCCTCTGTCGTTCAGATTATCAGAGTGGCCAATAGAGTAGGATATTAATGGGAAATTTTACCAGAAGCTAAGACATGGTAGAAACTACAGATGGATATTGAGTGCTAATTTCCGTGCTTCTCTTGCATTTCTGCATGTCTTGTGAGCAAGACACTGATAGCCCCTTGTTTCATATTATCTGTCCTGTTTGTGTGGCAAATGGCCTTAGAAGATAGAAAGAATGTCTCCCTTGGAGCAAAGGACATGTTTGCTTACAGCTTTGGAAGATAGAAGTAGTGTCTCTCTTCCATCAAAGGGCAGGAACGCTTATTGCTCATTATTAAAGATTCAGGTTCCCTCATCTCAGCATTCCTCTCTTGTAATGCAATCCTTTTCATGTTCACATATCCTTTTGGGCCCATCTGAATCACCCCTGAGGAACCTGGGGGCAAGGGGAACTGCTGCACATATGCTCATGCTATAACTCATGATATACCATGAGTTAAAAAGTCCTTTGTCTTTAACTTGGGAGTCTCATGTCTTCTACCATCATCTGTGAAACTAGAAGGCAATTGGTAAGCAGGGTAAAATCTCAGACTACCCACTGAAGTCAACAACCCATTTTTACTGCAATATCTCCCACCAGCCTTTCAGCCAAGGAGAATAGCTACACTAACACTTTTCAGAGAGGCTGGTTCTTCCTTCACCAATGTATTTCTCAATGTCTTGGTGAAAGAATCGTCTCCTATGCCCTCTTGGAGGATATATTTAAAGGGAGGGTGAGGGGCGCCTGGGTGGCAGAGCGGTTGGGGCGTCTGCCTTCGGCTCAGGGCGTGATCCCGGCGTTCCGGGATCGAGCCCCACATCAGGCTCCTCCGCTGTGAGCCTGCTTCTTCCTCTCCCACTCCCCCTGCTTGTGTTCCCTCTCTCGCTGGCTGTCTCTATCTCTGTCAAATAAATAAATAAAATCTTTAAAAAAATAAATAAAATAAAATAAAGGGAGGGTGAGTAAGTAGTCCATAGTAAGTCCCCTCCCTACATCCTTGGTTTCCACTGTCTACATTATTCTGAGGAACCTGTGGTATTCTAGGTTCCATAGCCGAGTCTAGGTTTCAGTTCTCCAACCATGCAAACAATTAAACCATACCAAGTTGCTCTAACTAGCACACTGCGTCTCTGACCAGAATTTCCATATCTATAAATTTGGTCTATTTGAAAACTGTGTCCTATCCAACTTGTTCCAACACTTCAAAAGCCATTCCCTCACACATTTCTACACTTTTGCTCATCTACGTTAACAGTATCTCTCAAGTCTCTTTCTGGATTTGAGTCGTAATTGACCTTCTGACTTCAGTCTCAGAACTTTCCAGGTCCCATAGGAAGAGCAGCTTCTTTGGCTTTTCTATGCATGTTCTGGTTTTTAGCTTACTCGGTTCTGCTTAGTCACAAAGTAAGAAGCCTGCTTGCTTTTTGCTTTCCAGAAATTTGTCAAAATTTTGGTACACTGATGACCTCTCTTTCTTATTCTCAGTACCGTTATTGGAGTTAGACTCCTTTGTAATTCTTCCAGTCATCCCAGTTGGGTGGCAAGGGAGATAGATGTGTGTGCTCAGCCTCCCATTTAAACTGGAAGTTCCTCATTCAGTTTCCAACCCAATACTCCACTGGAACTGTTCTAGACAATGTAACCTATGACTCACAGATTGCCAAATCTAACTGGCCCATTCTTGGCTTCTTTTACTTGATCTTTCTGGAATTTGACATTGTTGATTATTTTCTTCTTTAAAAGTTCTCAACCTTTCCTTTTAAATGCTTGACACTTTCCTGGTTCTTCGAGTCCTTTTTCTCTGATTGTTTTATAAGATTCTGTATTTTCTTCTTAATTCCTAAAATGCTGGTATTACTAAGCTTTAATCCTTGTTCTTTCTTTTCCACTGCTAGAGAAATAAAAGGAAATAAGACTCAAATAGAAATTGGACATCTCATCTATAAGCCTATTTACTAGAACATCAATCAATACTCCAAACCCATAAAAGAAAATAATTTCTATTTAGAATCCTATGTCCAGTCAAATTATTGTTGCAAAATAAGTCATGTTCAAGTATGCAAAGACTTCATTAACTTCATTAGTGCAATCTGTATGCTTATGACTTCCACATCTATACAATTAGCACAGACCTTGACACTTAGTTCCTGACTTGTTTAATTACCTATTAAATAGCTCCATCTGGATAGCTCAAAAGCTCCCTAAACCTAGTATGCTCAAAACTGAACTAAATAACTTGCTTGATGAAGTCTATTCCCTGTCTTATACTCTCTATACTCTTTATTTCCACAAATTCCACCATTATTCCCCCACCAAACTTCCAGTCATTGCCAAACTCTTCCTCACCTATCTGTAAGTAATCAAATCTTCTCAGTTCTAACTACTAAATATTTCTCATTGCCATTCTCTCCTTTTTTTCTCATTATTGCTCCCGTAATTCATATCCGCATCATTTCCTGTTGGGCCTCCCTACTTGCAATCTTGACCTACTCAAGTCCACCTTCTACACTATGGCAAGATAATCTTTACAAAGTAAAAAGTCCTATCCCTCCTTTGATTCAAAGACTCAGTGGTTTTTCCAGTTCTTATGATAAAATCCCAAAACTCCTTAATTTCCTGATCTCTCTCCTGACTGTCCCCCACTTTGCCATCTTTGCTCCAGCTATAATAAATTATACCGTATTAGTACCTCTCTAATGCTGTTTGATGCCCCCATATTTTTACTCATATTGTTCCCACTGCCAAAAATCTCTGTCCCCTGTTAATGATAGCCCAATTATCCTTCAACACTTAAGGGAAGCATCAGCTTTTCTAAGAAAACTTTTTTGAGTTCCCATACAACTGTGCTATTCTGTACAGATATCTGTTTACATTTTGTATGTCTCCAGTGTACCCTGAGAATACCTGCTAACATGCCTGCTCCCTAGGAATTCCTTAAAAGCATGGACCGTGTCTTGCTTATACTTACATAATCACACAGTGTTTAGCACAGCCAAAATTTATAAAGGAACGGATAAATAAGTAAGTGAATGAATAAAACCTTCATTATCCTTTGTTCTGGATAATCCTTCTCCAAACTATTATCCTTAAAGTATTGCTAATTCTCTCCTTCCTTTCATAGGTCAACACCCTGGAATAGGAGCAGGAAGATAATTCCCAGATAGGTTTGGAAGGAATCTGAAAATAAGTATTGGGAAATGTGCTAGGTTTTCTTTGTAAACCTGCAAGTCGCTCAGAGAAATCCAACCCATGGGATTAAAGCAATAAAATAATAAGGTCTCAGGGAGGTGCTCTTAGGTCTGGGTAGTCTCCAGAACCTCGTCTATACACTGTACAGTGGTACAAAGAAAGTAAAAGAATTCTCAGGAGAAAGGCAGGATACAGAAGGCCAAGCAAACTAGTGAATCAGAAAGGGCAAGAGCTCTACGACAGAACAGAAGGAATGGAGAAGTCTGTGGATTCTAGCTGACACTCCCAGGTCACACCACAGTGGGAATGGCAAGGAGAGAAGTTGATGCTCAAAGACCTAGTGAGATGAGAAACCCAAACCGGGGACTGCTCAGAACTGGAGGCCCCTTCTCAAGGCCAGGACAATGTGAAAGTCAGCCAGGATATTAGATTAACTCCAAGGAGAAAGACAGGAGAAAGGGAACGGGGTAGAAGCCCTGGAGAGCTGATATATAAAACCAGCTGTGCCAATTTGGTAGTAGCTGGGGTGTAATGCTCAGGTTTGGCTGCAGACCATGCGATCAGACTATATCATCCTGAATGGAATAGGGGAAGTTGTCTGTCCTAGGAAGACAGAGGAGATCGAGAGAAAAGTTGTCAGTTAGCGAAAATAAAAATTTCTCTTTCTCCACATGGGAGTCCTAGTGCGTACATTTGGGTCTCCCTGCTTCGACCCTCAGCTATCCATGGAAACCACACATCCCAAACACTCCAAGGAGAGTTCTAACTTCAGATATTCTTGTCCCTCTGATGGCATCAATCGTTCAGAGCCCACAGGCTCCAGGCTCTGGTTTAGAAAATACCGTATAGTTTCATTATTGACCTGCCCATACCCCCACCCACACGCCAGGGGAAAAGAAGAGATGCTAAGTTACATTTTGCTTTCAAGTCTTTTTAGCTGTGATTCTGGCGTTGTCAGGAATGTTGTATGGCACATGGTGTACAGATTTACACGCACGATGTTGGAGAACTGAGACACATTTAAATTTGCACATTGGCCCTTTGGGAGTGACAGTCTGTGCTGTTTCTCCATTTGTTTCCTCATTTCATTAGTAATTATGCATAACAAATGTGACCCTGCAGTGAGAATGATGATAGTGATAGAAAAACATTAGTAACCCTTAAAGGAAAGCTTTTAGGAAAGTCAAGTTTAGTTAAGGTCTTTAGTCAAATTAGCCTCAGGAAGTTTAGTATAAATAAAAACAATCGGAAGCTCAAGGACCTCTTGGGTGGTTGGAAGTGGGAGGAGAAGAAAGCTGTAATTAAGTTTTCTTCGTCATCATCCACTTCTCAGATAAATGATCATAAATTACTGGAATGTGTCTTAACTCTTGGCACTGGAAAGCCATTAAAAAGCTCAACCTTTTGACTCGCTTTAGAAATTTGGTGTAAGAAAGGGGGGTAATCAGAAGGGGGAATGAAGCATGAGAGACTGTGGACTCTGGGAAACAAACTGAGGGCCTCAGAGGGGAGGGGGGTGGGGGACTGGGATAGACTGGTGATGGGTAGTAAGGAGGGCACGTATTGCATGGTGCACTGGGTGTTATACGCAACTAATGAATCATCGAACTTTACATCAGAAACCAGGGATGCACTGTATGGTGACTAACATAATAAAAAAACATTAAAAAAAATAAAAATAAATAAAATGTAAAAAAAAAAAAAGACAAAGAAATGTGGTGTAAGTAATTGGAAAAGCAGGAGATTCTTAGGTTCAAACCTCTGGCTTTCTTTAACTTCTTAATAAAGCTTCTAAACACACTACAGTGACGATGCTTAAACCAAACCACATTCTGGCCGGTCTTCAGTGTCATTTTTGCTGGAAGGAGCAGATAGATTTTCCAGCATCATATTTAATTTCATTAGCTACTGTTGCTTTTTGGGAATCTACTTATAACACATGCAGATAAACATTCCCCTGTGATAAGACTGTGTTTATAAACCGGGTTTAGGATGAAAGAAACCCCTAAACTGCTGTGTTTTCACTGTGGGGTTAATGGTGCTTCACTAATCCCCTTTCTGCCGGCCGGCAAGATGCAGGCATCTGAGCATTTTTGGTGACTCTCACATGTTTGCCCTCTTAAGCATCGGAATGGGAGGAAACCCCTTCCCCTGCTCAGGAATGCGAAGAAATGATGCCCCTCCTCCTCCTGGAATGGAATTTTGTCCAGCAAAAATGAAAATGTATGGACTTTTAGAAGTTTACTAGTAAGGGTTGAATGAAAGGTATTTGTCCTTTTAATAACTCAAGGCTTTATGCCAGTGTCTCCACTCTCCTTTTTTGTCTCCCTGCCATAGAAGTGGGTCTCTCCTGCACTGAGGAGGGAAGACAATGAGGAGATTTCTGGGTGGTGGAAAGGCCCGGCTCCAGCGTGGGCTTCCACCCTTTTTCTGGAAAGAACTGAAGGCTTAAAGAAAATATGTTGTTAAATATTTCAAAGCACAGAAAGGCAAAAGGAATTATGTAATGAACACCCATGTACCCACTACCCAGCTAAAGACATGAATCATTACAATCGAAGCCCCGATGCACACCCCATTGTTTTCCCACACCCCATCTTTCTCCCCTCCCCTGCCAGATACAAGACGTTCGATTTTCTTATGCATTCATGGATTTCTAAAAACAACAACAGCAACAAAAAGTGTTCCTTTCAAGGTTTTAGACTACGTAGGACAATTTTGACATATATATCCTTTTGTAACTGGCCTGTTTTGTTTTTGAGCTTTGTCTACCTGGATAAATTTTTTTTATTCATTTTTACTGAGATATAATTTGCATATAACATTATGTAAGTTTAAGGTGTACAACACGTTGGTTGGTTTGAAATATTTATATACTGCAATATATAATTGCCGCCGTCGCATAACTTGTCACCTCTGTCATTTGATGCAATTAGCATTTCTTTTTTGTAGCGGATGACATTTTATCATGAGTTTTATCGCGCACACGGTTCCATGACATCATTTCCACTGAATGTTGTGCGTCTATACCACAACTTACCCCCTCACGGAAATCCTTCTTTCCTCTTGAACAGATATAGGGATGCTGGGAGCATTAATGAGACCCTCGGATGGCAGAATCTACAGCAAATGCAATTATCTCCACCTCACAGAGATTCTCACAAACAGAAAATATAAGGAAAATGCATACTGGATGAGGCTTTTGTAGTTCGCGTTCTGTTTTAATATAATTCTATTGTGCTTTCCTTTGTAGGTATGCTGAGGTGGGTTTCTACCACGCAGCGAGTTCACGCTTTCTACACCTCACCCCAAGCGTGTGCTGAAATAAGAAACCGAGAGCTGTTGTCACCTGCTCCTGTTGTTCAGGGACCCAAATCTTCTGGCAGGTGAAGGCATTCCTTGGCCTCAGAGGAGAGATGGCCAGGCAGGGAGAGTTTGGCAAGGTCAGGAGAATTCTGCCTTGAGAGGTTGGCAGTTCTAGAAAGTTCCCAAAAGGCTGCTACAGACAAGGACTAGGGTGTCTTTTCTCTTTGCATCTTAGCCTTACATAATGGCAGAGGGCAAGAGGCTAGCAAGTTGGAATGGTGAGACTACCTTCTGATTTTAAGGAATGAATTAACAAGTGCACTGGGCAAGGTCATGTGTTGCTGACCCCCAGGCCTGGCTTCTATTCCCCAAGCCTTCTATCTTTTGCTTCTTCTACAAGTGTTAGTCGTTCCCTTATCTCCTCTGTTGCAGACGTGGTAAGCCCAGCGATTTTGATCTACTGAAAAGTGTTTATTAAATCCTGCTGAGTCTTCCTCTGAAATGCCTCCTACCCACACCCCTTCCTTTCCATCACCACCCCCCACCCCTGCCCGTCCCAGCCATCACTTAACACCTGGATAGCTCGCATGGGCTCATAGCTAGACTCAGTGAGGCCCCCTCTTCTTCACTAACTCGTCCTTAAGCCACGGCTATTCGTCTTCCTCAGACACTCTTGTTCCACAGTTCAGTGGTCCCCAAACCTTCAAAGACTCCCTGTTTTCTTGGATATCAAGCCCAAGCTTCTCTTCTGAGTTTCCCAGACCCATAATTTGTCCATCCTAGTGGTCCTTACTTCCTGTTATTTCACGTGATCCAACTTCAGCTTTCGTTTGACTAATCTCTCTCAGATTCATCAGTGCCATTCTCGTGCCTCTCTGCTGGGTCGTGTTCTCCCCTGGAATACTTGATTTATCTCTTCAAACCATTCATTCAGTCACAACATACATATTGCAAGCCTCCTGTGTGCCAAATCCTAGGGCTTCAAGATCAAGATTTTTAAATTGAATTTTGTGACTACTTCATCTCTATTAGTCTCTTTTTTTATTACTCTTAACCACTTTAAAAATATATAATAATAAGTAGAATATTACATACATCAGGCCCAGGGCATAAAGGTAAAGGCAAGTGAGAGACATGGACCCCTGTCCTCAAGCAGCCTCCACATAAGCAGTAAGGAGGAATGAAGAGAATTTCCGCCTCTAGAGAAGTATTTATGTGAGGCAAGGTGTGAAAATTAAATGAAATGGAATGTGATTAATGGAGTGATGATTTAGCACTAAGTTATGTATAACTTTATTTTGTTCACTCTCGTTTCAAATGGGTTTTCCTATCTTCTTGTCGGAAGATAAGCTATCTGAGTACAGAAGCTAAGCCTTCTTTTAAACAGGACTCGACACACACTCGAGCCTTTACCAACTTTGTATTGCTTCTGACTTCCACAAAATGCAATGCTCCTTTGTCTGTATCCCTCGGAACACTACTGACGGAAGGAGGTCCAGGGTGTAGTCACTTTCCCAGCTTTATCCTCCATTTATTTCCCAGAGCAATAGAAGCTCTTGGAAGAGAGCAAGGCAGCAAGGCAGTGAAAGCAGGTGAAGTCTGGGCGCCCGCCTGCCTTCCCAGTGATTCCACCCTCCCGGATCTATGAAAGGTATTATTGTACTTCCCCAGAAATGTCTGTCCGTATGTTCACATCTTTGGATCCACTCCCTTCCAAGATGTACTTCCGTCGTTGGAGTCCTTCCTCCTGACATAGCACAGATCCTAGCAAGACTATGGTTTTAAGTCAGAGAACGGAGGAGGCATTCCTCAAGTCACCGTAGAGGAATCTGCAGTGGTTTTGTTTGGGTTTTAGATTGGTAGGAGCTGAATTTTCATCCGAGTCACCCTGCTTCCAGTTCAAAGCTTTGCGGATGGCAGTGGCACGCAGCCTGCATTTCTGCCTGCTCGGTAACTTCATTCTCTGTGGTAAAAGTTCGTTTTGAACAAGATCATAATTTGGATTGTTTTAGAACTTAATCAGAGTGGTGCTCTAGGATGAGTCAGCACTTAAGGTACTCTGTCTGTCTCCCTCCTACAGAACTGTACGCTACGGCTTTTAAATTTAGAATATTGGGTCTGAACAAACAATGAATCATGACTTTTCAGAAAAGATGCTGAAACTATTTTTTACTTGGGGGAAAGCAAGCTATCATTGTCAAAGAAGTCGGTGATTTATAATACAATTTTTAAATTGAGAAGCAATAATAAATAGGAAATTCAGTGACGCTGCAACAACATGGCCATAGCAACCCAAGTAATTCTATTATGATGTAATGTACCAATGAACTTAATGATACTAACAAATTACTTGGGGGGTGGGGAGAAAAGGGAAAGACTCCTCATGGATAGTTCTCATACAGGAGAGAGTGCTCTAGACTTTTTTTACTTCAGAAAAAAAGTGAGATCTCAATATCTGTTTAAAAATTGGAATGTGGTGGGGTGCCTGGGTGGCTCAGTCGTTAAGCGTCTGCCTTCGGCTCAGGGCATGATCCCAGAGTCCAGGGATCGAGCCCCACATCAGGCTCCTCCGCTGGGAGCCTGCTTCTTCCTCTCCCACTCCCCCTGCTTGTGTTCCCTCTCTCGCTGGCTGTCTCTCTCTCTTTCAAATAAATAAATAAAATCTTTTAAAAAAATTGGAATATGGTGGGGAAGGGGAGACCATGCTAATTGATGAAGACAAATAGATTTTCTATAAAATATCTTGGCTTAAAGAAAGATGAAGATTATATTTCTTTTCCTTCCACATGCCCACCCAGTATGTTATTTCAACTTTAGTTGGCCTAGGGGGCCATATTGTTTTAATTTCCCTTTTATGGCTAAGGAAATTGGGACACAGTGGTACAAAAAGATTTCGAATTCAAAACATCAGCTGAGAAACTAGAGATTGCAATTGTTCCAGTGCCAGACCTGTGCTCATTCTAGAAGGCTAGGACATTTCTGAGAAATGGGAAGATGACATCATTAGGATGTTGCTATGGTCTGAATGTTAGTGTCCCTCCCAAAATTCATATGTGAAATCCACCCCAAAGGTGATGGTATTAGGAGGTGGGGTCTAAGGGAGGTGATAAGGCCATGAAATAGATCCCTCATGAATGGGATTAGTGCTATTAGGAAAGAAATCCACAAAACTCCGTAGTCCTTTCTTCCATGTGGGCATACCATAAGAAGTCTGAAATCCAAAAGAGGGTCTTCACCCAACCACGCTGGCACCCTGATCTTGAAATTCCAGCTTCCAGAACTGGAAGCAGTATGTTTCTGCTGCTTATAAAGCACGCAGTCTGTGGTATTTTGTTACAGCAGCCCAAACAGACTAAGACAGATGTATTTCTATGATCGTTTATACAATACTCCTCCCAGCAACAGCATCCGACATAATCTTATCAAGTGTACATGGGATAGTAACAAAAACAGACATTATTCTGGGTCATAAAATAAATTTCAAAAATTTTAAAGGGTTTTAAATATTTCAGAGTATTTTTTTCTGATAACAGTCACATTAAACTAGAAATCAATTATGGAAAATATTTCTGGAAAATCCATAAATAGTTAGAATTAAACAACACATATCTAAACAATTCATGGCTCAAGGAACATCACAAGAGAAATTGTAAAAGTTTTATATAAATGAAAAAGAAAACACAACAACCTATGTGCTGTGTATTAAATTGTGAGACTAGGGGCACCTGGGTGGCTCAGTCATTAAGTGTCTGCCTTCGGCTCAGGGCATGATCCTGGCGTTCTGGGATCGAGCCCCATGTCAGGCTCCTCCGCTAGGAGCCTGCTTCTTCCTCTCCCACTCCCCCTGCTTGTGTTGCCTCTCTCGCTGGCTGTCTCTCCCTCTCTGTCAACTAAATAAATAAAATCTTTTAGAAAAAATAAATGAATAATAAATCGTGAGACTAATCTAAAATAGTACACTTAAAGGCAAATGTATAGCATTTAAAAAGTATATTATTACAGAGAAAAAGTTATAGTCAATGATCAAAGCTTCCATCTGGAGAAACTAGAAACAGGAGAGCATCAGTAATTAAGTGGAAAGAAGTAAAAGTTAAGTAGAGAAACTAATAACATTTAAGAAAAATGAAACTACCCAAGCAATAGGGAAAATCAGTACACCCAAAAGCTTATTAGAGAAGATCAATATATTGATCAAAAACCAGAAAGATTGATCAGGAAGAAAAAAAGCAAACACAAATTATCACTATCAGGAATAAAAAAGGGAATAGAACTATTCCTTGCAAATTTAAAAGAAATATGAGGCAATATTATGAATACCTATATGCCAAAAAATTCATCAGTTTGATGGAATGGATAAAATTTTTGAAACACAGCAAAGTATCAAACCTAACTCAAAATAGATGAGTTAAATCACCCTACATCTATTTTTTAAAAAGAAAACCTTAGGTCAGGTATCTTCATCAATGAATTGTACCAGGCATTTAAGGAGGAAGTAACACCAATTCTATATAAACTCTTCCAGGAAACAAAAGAGGAGAGAATATTTCCCAAATCATTTTAGGAGGCTAGCATTAACCTGCTACCAAAATAATAGAAAGACATTATTAGAAAAGAAAATTATAGATCTATATCTTTCATGAACACAGATGCAAAAATCCTTACCAAAATATTAATGATTTTAATAAAGCAACATATAGAAAGGATAATATATATGTTGACCAATAAAACACATATGACATAGTCTTCTTTTTATAAAATCCTAAAATATCTTTAAAAAAATACTAGAACTAATAAATGTATTTGGCAAAGTTACAGAATAAAAGGTCAACATACAAAAATCGGTTGTATTTCCATATGTTAATAATTAACAGTTTGCAATTGAAATTTAAAAAGCAATATCATTTATAATAGCATGAAAACCTTAAATGTGGATAAATTTAACAAAAGCTGTGTAAGATATGTCAAACTGAAAACATGTAAGACTGAAAATTACAAAACATTACTGAAAGAAGACATAATGAAAGAAGACAAATAAATGGAGAGATCCACTATAGTGATAGACTGGCAGATTCTATATTGTTAAGATGTGAATTTTTTAAGATTTTAGTTATGTATTTGAGGGAGAGAGCATGAGTAAGGGGGTGGAGGGGCCGAGGGAGAGGGAGAAGCAGGCTCCCCCCTGGGCAAGCCCTAGGCAGGGCTCGATCCCAGGACCCTGAGATCATAACGTGAGCCGAAGGCAGACACTTAACCAACTGAGCCACCCAGGTGCCCCAAGATGTGAATTTTTCCCAAGATTTTCTATAGAGTGAATGAATTCCCAAGCAAAAGTCCCAGCAAGACATTGAGAAGCTGATTCTTTTTTTAAAAGTTTTTATATAAATTCCAGTAATTGGCACCTGGGTGGCTCAGTCAGTTGGGTGTCTGCCTTCGGCTCAAGTCATGATCCCAGAGTCCTGGGATGGAGCCCTGTGTCAGGCTCCCTGCTCAGCTGAGAGTCTGCTTCTCTGCCCCTCCCCTGGCTTGTGCTCTCTCTCTTTCTAGCTCACTCTCTCTCTCAAATAAATAAATAAGTAAATAAATAAAATCTTTAAAAAATAAGAATAAATAAATAAATTGTATTAATATAACATACAATGTAATATTAGTTTCAAGCGTACAATATAGTGATTCAACACTTCACCTGGTGCTCATCACAAGTGCCTTCTTTAATCCCCATCACCTGTTTCACCCATGCCCAACTCCCTCCCTTCTGGTGACCATTAACTTTTTCTCTATAGTTAAGAGTCTGTTTTTTGGTTTGCCTCCTTCTCTTTTTCCCCCCTTTCCTCATTTGTTTTGTTTCTTAAATTCCACATATGAGTGAGATCATATGGTATTTGTGTTTCTTTGACTTATTTCACTTGGCATAATACTCTCTATCTTCATCCATGTTGCTGCAAATGGCAAGATTTCATTCTTTTTGATGGCCGAGTAATATTCCATTGTGTGTATACACCACATCTTCTTTATCTACTCACCATTCAATGGACACTGGGCTGTTTCCCTAATTTGGCTATTGTAGAAACTGCTGCTATAAACATCAGGGTACATGACTCCCTTTGAATTAGTATTTTTTTTATTCTTCGGGTAAATACCTAGTATTGCAGTTGCTGGATCATAGGGTAGCTCTATTTTTAACTTTTTGAGGAACCTCCATACTATTTTCCAGAGTGGTTGCAACAGTTTGCATTCCCACCAACAGTGCGTAACTTCTTTTTCTCCACATTTTTGCCAACAACCTGTTGTTTCTTGTGTTGATTTTTGCTATTCTGACAGGTGTGAGGTGATATCTCATTGTAGTTTTGATTTGTATTTCCCTAATGATCAGTGATGTTGAGCATATTTTCATGTGTCTGTTGGCTGTCTGTATGGCTTCTTTGGAAAAATGTCTATTCATGCCTTCTGCCCATTTTTAAATTGGATTATTCATTTTTTTGGGTGTCGAGTTTGACAAGTTCTTTGTAGATTTTGGGTACTAACCCTTTATCAGATATGTCATTAGCATATACCTTCTCCCATTCCATAGGTTGCCTTTTAGTTTTAGATTGTTGATTGTTGATTGTTTCCTTTGTTTTGCAGGTTTTTATTTTGATGAACTCCCAATAGTTCATTTTTGCTTTTGCTTCCATTGCCTCTAGAAAAGTGCTGCTATGGATGATGTAAAAGAAATTATTGCCTGTGTTCTACTCTAGGATTTTTATAATTTCAGGTCTCATATTTAGGTTTTAACCAATTTTGAATTTATTTTTGTGTGTAGTAGAAGAAAGTGGTCCAATTTCATTCTTTTACATGTTATTGTCCATCTTTCCCAACACCGTTTGTTGAAGAGACCGTCTTTTTCCCATTGGATATTCTTCTCTGCTTTGCTGAAGATTAACTGGCCATATAGTTGGGGTTCGTTACTGGGTTTTCTATTCTGTTGCATTGATCTATATGGCTATTTTTGTGCCGGTACCATATTGTTGTGATCACTACAGCTTTGTAATATAACTTGAAGTCTGGAACTGTGATGCCTCCAGCTTTTCTTTTCTTTTTCAAGGTTGCTTTGGCTATTCAGGGTCTTCTGTGGTTCCATACAAGTTTTAGGATTGTTTGTTCTAGCTCTGTGAAAAATGCTGTTGGTATTTTGATGAGGATTGCGTTAAATGTGTAGATTGCTTTGAGTAGTACAGACATCTTAACGATATTTGTTCTTCCAATCTATGAGCATGGAATATTTTTCCATTTCTTTGTGTCATCTTCAATTTCTTTCATCAGTGTTTTATAGTTTTCGGAGTATAGGTCTCTCACCTTTTTGGTTAGGTTTATTCCTAGGTATCTTATTATTCTGGTGCAATTGTAAATGGGATTGACTCCTTAATTTCTCTTTCTGCTGCTTCATTATTGGTGTATAGAAATGCAACAGATTTCTGTATGTTGATTTTGTATCTTGCAACTTTACTGAATTCATCTATCAGTTCTAGCAGTTTTTTGGTGGAGTCTTTCGATTTTTCTCTATAGAGTATTATCCCACCTTCAAATAGTGGAAGTTTTACTTCTTCCTTGCTGATTTGGACGCCTTTTATTTCTTTTTGTTGTCTGATTGCTGTGGCTAGGACTTCCAGTATTATGTTAAATAACAGTGGTGAGACGGGACATCTCTGTCTTGTTATTGACAGGAGAAGCTGATTCTAAAATTTGTACAAAAACTCAAAGGACCTAGAGCAATCTAAACAATCTTGAAAAGGTAGAAAAAAAAGTTGAAGGATTTATGCTATCTGATTTCAAGTCTTACTGTGATGCTACACAGATTAAGACAGAGTGATATAGACATATAGACCAAAGTAATGGAATAAGGAGTTCAGAAGTAGACTGACACATATATGGTCAATTGATGTTCAATAAAAGTACTAAGATAATTCAATGGAGATAGTCTTTTCAACAAATGATGTTGAAACAATCAGATATCTATATGGAAAATATCAACTTAGAAACTTTACCTCACACAGTGTATATATAACTCTCAATGGATTACAGACCTAAACATAAGTGCTGAAACCATAAAACTTCCAGAAGAAGACATAGGAGAAAATCTTTGTAACTTTGAGTTAGTCAAAGACTATATATAGGACACAAAAGCATGAACCATGAATGAGAACTTCATAAATTGGACATCAGAATGAATCATTTTACTCTTCAAAGGACATTGGTAAGGAAATAAAAAGAGGAGCCACACAGTGGAAAACAATATTTGCAGAATATATATTTGATAAAGGATTTGTACTTAAAATATATAAAGAACACTTACAGCTCAATAAGCAAGAACATAAGCAACCCCATCAAAAAATGAGCAAAAGATTTTAAAAGACACCTCACAGTGAAGACATATGAATCCAAATCAGTATATATTCAGTATGACTAGTCATCAAGGAATTTCACATTAAAACTACCATGAGAGTCTACTACCTACTCAACTGAATGGCTAGAATTAAAAGACTGATAATACCAAGTGCTGACAAGTATACTGAGCAACTGGAACTCTCATACATTGCAGTGAGAATGCAAAATGTTGCAGCCACTCTGTAAAACAGTTAACTTTATAAAGTTAAATACAGACTAACCATATGGCTTTGGAATTATGCTTATAAGCATTTACCCAAGAAAAATGAAAACATAGGTTCCCTACAAAGGCTTCTATGTACATGTTCATAGCAGCTTTTTTCATTAAAGCTCCAAACAGACAACTACTCAGTATCCATTAATAGGTGAATAAATACATTGTGGTATGTCCATGCAATGGAATGCTATTTTGGAGTAAAAAGGAATGAACTACTGATACATGCAACAGCATGCATAAATTTCAAAAGCATTACGTTGTGTGAAAGAAGTCTTTACACAAAATAGCATATACTGTATGAGTTCATTCATATGAAATTATACAAATGGAAAAACTATAGGGTTTAAAAACTGATCGGTGGTTACCTGGGGCCAAAAGTAAAGAGAGGAGCTTAATGAAAAGGTGCAGAAGTAGAGGGGACTTTTGATCTGATGGAAATGTTCTTTATCTTGAGTGCGGTAGTGGGCACATGACCACTTACATTCATCAAAATTCTGAACTGTTAACTTAAAATCAGTGAATTTTACTGAAACTAAACCTTGAAAAACTGATTTTTCAAAGGGTCTTTATTTAAAAAAGCAAATTCTGAAAATTGCAAACTAAATTTTTTTCAAAGATTTATTTATTTATTTAGAGAGTGCATGGGGGCAGGAAGGCAAGGTGGGGGGAGGACGGTAGGACAGAAGGGTCTCAAGCAGACTCTCAGCCAAGCACAGAGCCTGATGTGGGGCTCAGTCTCACAACCCTAAGATCATGACTTGAGCCAAAATCAAGAGTCAGTCATTTAACTAACTGAGCCACCAGGCGCCCCTAAAATTGTGTCTGATGTTAAACTTGTGTGACACTGTTCTGCAGGCTCTGTTTGTCAGTGTACCTCGAGGTAAAGCTCGATGTCCATCTTGGTGCAATACTTTGTTTTTTATCACAATCTTGTCTTAGCTCTTTTTTTCAATTAAAAACCTTTATCAAAAGTCAAATTTCACATAAAGATTGGAAGCCAACTTACTGCCATTTTGCTCGATTTAGAATAGCCAGTTTTTGCTCTAAGAAATAGAATTGTGAAGCCCACAAGCTTCCTCCACTTTTTCCCTCGAGGGTTTGAAAACCCTGTGGCAGAGGGTAGGTCAGGACCGTAGGGGTGGGCACTTCAGGGAGAGGTCAGAAGCTGGCCTCTCCCTTGGTGACTCCCACGCCTGGGATACTGGAGTGTGACTGTCCAACAAGAAACAGGACAGCGCACACTAGTGAAAACGCCATCATTAAGGGCAGGATTAGCACTGGGGAATCACTGATCTGTGGCACTTAGTTACCATTCAGAGCATAAAGCAGTGATTTGAATAAAAGATTTGAAACTGGACATCATGGACTTGAATCCTGGTTCTGACAGTTCATAACCTGTGTGCTCTGAGGTTCAGTTTGCACATCTCCAAAACGCAGAGAAATATACCCACCTCATGGCATTGATATGAAGATTAAATGAAATAATACAATAAATGTAGAATGCTTAGTAAGGGCACATAGTAAGGGCTAAATAAACAGGAGCTATTTCTTGGGTTTTCTCACTAGGATTGTTCGGTCCTCGGACCACAGGGAACCCTGAGAAAAAGGTGTTTGAGCTCTCAGAAGAGAAAGGCAGAAGCCCAGGGAGAGCAGTCAGGTAGGAAACGACAAAGTAGGATGACTTGGAATTGTCTGCCAGGAGATGGGACTCAGCAGTATGGGGAAATGTGAAGCAGGTATGGCTGGGCTACTCCAGCAGGGTCCCTAACTCACGATATCCATTTTTAAATTTTTCCTTGGCTCATTTCTTCTATTTGCTTGTCATTTTCAACTTATTTTCTTATAGTTAAAAGATATTATTCTAGTAAGACTGTGTAAAAGAAGACATAGGAGAGGGGCGCCTGGGTGGCGCAGTCGTTAGGCGTCTGCCTTCGGCTGGGGGCGTGATCCCGGTGTTCTGGGATCGAGCCCCACATCAGGCTCCTCCGCTGGGAGCCTGCTTCTTCCTCTCCCACTCCCCCTGCTTGTGTTCCCTCTCTCACTGGCTGTCTCTCTGTCAAATAAATAAATCAATAAATAAAAATCTTTAAAAAAAAAAAAAGAAGAAGACATAGGAGAAACGTAAAGGCAGATGTGTACGTCCCTAATGGGTTGACTTTATGTTAATCAAAAGGGAGATTATCTTGGGTGGGCTTGAGTTAATCAGTTGGAAGGCTTTTATAAGAGGGTTTAGGATATTGCTAAATGAAGCAAGCCAGTTTGAAAAGGTTACATAGTACATTACCAAGAAAGATCAGTGGTGGCCAGGCGCTCAGGAGAATGGAAGGATGAATAGGTGGAGCCCAGGGAATTTTTAAGGCAGTGAAACTACTTTGTATGATACAGTAGGGGTGGATATATGTCATTATACATTTATTAAAACCTACAGAATGTACGACACCACCAGTGAACCCTAATGTAAACTACGGACTTGCATTGATAATGATCGGTCATTGTTGGGTCACCGATCGTGACAAATGCACCATCCTGGTGCAGACTGGAGAGGCTGTATGTGGGTGGGGAACTGTGAACCTAGAGCTGCTCTAAAAAGTAAAGCCCATGGGGGTGCCTGGGTGGGTCAGCGGTTAAGCGTCTGCCTTCGGCTCAGGGCGTGATCCCGGCGTTCTGGGATCGAGCCCCACATCAGGCTCCTCCGCTGGGAGCCTGCTTCTTCCTCTCCCACTCCCCCTGCTGTGTTCCCTCTCTCACTGACTGTCTCTCTGTCAAATAAATAAATAAATAATCTTTTGAAAAAAAAATAATAAAGCCCATGAAGTTTTTAAAAAATGAACCAAACCGCCCATGATGCCATGACCTTCAGAAATATTCTTACTTTGTAGAGTAATCCTAGTGCACATACATACCTATCTCCATGTAGTTGTGAGTATTGAGGGACAATCACCTGACCTTCTGCACCTGAACTAGTTAATTCATTTGTAAGATGTACTAGACACCACAACTTAGTGGATAAGCAGAGGGTTGGGAGCTAACATGTACAGAGCATTTACCAGGTACCAGGCCCTGTGCCAGGTGCTTTACACATTTCATTTTATTTAATCCTCTTAACAACCTTATGAGATAGCTGTTATTATCCCCACTTTATAGGGAAGCAAACTATAATTTTAAGATAACTCAATTACCAGATTACCCAAAGATCATCCTTGGACAAGATGAGATGTTACTGGTCACATACCCAGCCCAGATTTTCTTATGAGAGGAAGACTAGGTCAGAATAGTATTTAGCAAAATGGGTTTTATGACACCCCATTTTTAAAAGAAGTTAAAAAGTAGTTAGAGGATAGATAAATATTGATAGATATATAGAGTATAGACACATCTCTCTCTCTCTCTTTTTTTTTTCTTCTAAAAGTTTGGAGTCACTCTAGGTGAAAATCGGAAAAACTTCTTTCCTTTTTTTTTTTTAAAGATTTTATTTATTTATTCGACAGGATAGAGACAGCCAGCAAGAGAGGGAACACAAGCAGGGGGAGTGGGAGAGGAAGAAGCAGGCTCATAGCGGAGGAGCCTGATGTGGGGCTCGATCCCATAACGCCGGGATCGTGCCCTGAGCCGAACGCAGACGCTTAACCGCTGTGCCACCCAGGCGCCCCGGAAAAACTTCTTTCCTGTAGAACATCTCAAGGTTTTGACATGCTAATCTGTACTGTGAATTTCCAACAGTTCCCATTTTTTGGAGCAAGAGTATTGCAGCACAAGTTCCATCAAACACATTTTGGGAGATCCCGACCCATAACATTATTCATAATTTATTTAGTGAACTCACTGGTTAATTTTAAGATTTTTCAGAATATATTCTATGACAATGTCCATAAAAAATTCCAAGTTTCATCCTATTATTTATTTTATCAAATGAATAATATACCTTGGGGTTAAGCCATGAAATGATGTAGAAGCATAGAATTGTAGGCCTGGAAGAGATCACAAGAACTCAATAGGTCACCTCCCAGGCTTCAGAGAGGACCACACCTAAGCCTTCATGGACAGATGGGTATCTAGCTTGCTGTAAAAGACCTCCAGGGAAGAAAATTCCATAACCTCCCTGTAACTTATTCCAGATGCCCAAGCTCTTCTGAGAAAATGATGAGCTCCTTGAAGCTCTTCTAGTCTATTGTGCAAGTACTGTGTGCGTCGTCATCATGGTAGCATATTTCATGCAGGTGCTCAGATTTTTAGAAAGGGTACTGGTGAAAATAAGATGAAGATCTCTATATCTATATACATATAGACATTTAATATGTAAGATATACATAGATATATCTTCTACTATCTACTTCTATTTATCTATCTATCTATCAAGAGAGAACACAATAATTAAAAATATCATCTCAGAATTATCTTTGGCTTCAATTTCAACTAGTCTTCTAATTCTATAACTTTCTCCTTTGAAGTATCTCTTGATTCAATTGCCTCCCCTTTTTCCCTTGCCACCCATAGTTCAAGCTCTTTCTTGCTAGCTTGCCACTCTCAAATAACTCTTGACTAATTTCCCCATCTCCAGACTCCCTTCCTTCTCACTGGCCCTCACAGTGCTAAAACATTCACCTTTAAACTGCAACTCTATCATGTCACTGCCATGTCTCACATTTTTGGTGACTTCCTATTGTCAACAGTGTAAACGTGAGCTCCATAGACTGGCCTGTGTGGTTTGGCCCCAGCTTCCCTTCCCTGTCTCATCTCTGGTTGTACTCCACCACAATTCTACACATTGCTCACAGTGAACACGCTTTCCTGACCCCATGAATTTTCATGCTTTTGTGTCTTTGGTCTTTCATTCCTTCTGCCTAAAATTACATTCCTTCCCCTATTTGTGGCATTCTTCATCTGTCAAATTTTAGCTCCTTTGTGAAATCTGCTTCATTCTCTCTAGGCCAAATTCATTATTTTCTCACATTTTTGCTTTTTAAAAATTTGCACATACCCCACTCCCATCCAATTAAAAACTATGTCATAAAATGTGGCAGCTAATCAATCAACCAATGGGTAACATGACGTTGATACGTGCTAGGGAGAGGGGCAATGGGCAAGGACTAAAGGGGTGAGCCCAAGGGAGACCAGGTCTGACTGACCAGCAAAGGAAAATGGTGACCGTGATCGTGATGATAACGGTACATGCGAGAGAGGAAACCACTTAAAGACCCTGCCCTGGGGAATGAGAAGGCTGTCTGTTGTCTAGGAAAGAGAGGCAGGCACAAGGCTGAGGGTGGGCAACAGCTGCCCAGCATCCCCTGGAACCAAGGAGGCAGGACACAGGGCAGCTGGCAGCCATGGAAACAAGAAATCTCTAGGAGAAGAACTTCCAACTTCGCTACCATCCTTGGGATTAGGAATGAGCCGTGCCAAGGCTGGGAACGTCAGAGGAAGGGAAAGGGCCACAGTCAAATATCACATCACAAGGACAGCTCTAATGTTGTTTTATGCTACAGTGATTCGTATCTTTCTATGGTCAGAGCACCTGTCCAACATTTCAGTTGTTTTCAGGAGTCCTGGCTGGGAGAATAGGGAGTATTCACTGAGTGAAGCTCACTACCTGAGGACAATCCAAATAAATTGCAGTGGTGAGTATATTTAATGGTGCTGTTGGATCATTGAATGAATGCATGAACCAGAAATGGAAGGCTGTCTTAGGAAATAACCATCTAAGAATTTCTCAACAGTTCATAGTTGATTTTACCATAGGGAAATAAAACAGATGCCCTAAAACACTTACTGAAACTTACACATCTAAACAATTATTTTTTTTTCTTCAAAGTAGCTACCTTAAGTGACTGCAGTCCTACGATAATCATATTGCCATTTCTGTTTTGTTATAATTTTTTGAATGCCTACCATATGCTAGACTCTGCCATCAGTGCTTTATAATCTCTAATCTAATAACATTTATAGGAGGTAAGCATCGTTACCTTCATTTAAAAGACTAGAAAACTAAGTAACTTGCCCAGCATGGGCAACAGATAGGTGAGCCGGTCACAGAGGTAGTGGTTGCTTGAACTCCAATCTGAGAGTTAAGTTGCTATTTTTATTCCGCCATGTGGACTTACACCATTTTGGGGGGAAATGCTTTTAGAACCTAAGTTACAGTCATTTAATATACTCAATAGCAACAAATCTTTTTACTTTCAAGATAAACGTGAGTTTTAAAAATAGAAGACTTTTGGAATCAACTGTGTGTGGAAATGGTGGGAAATTGGGGGTACATTAATATAATTTGGGATCAAAAAGGAGGTGTGACTCTGGAAGAAATGTGTTGAACACTTCGTATTATTTTTAAAATGAAGTTAAAGATTTAAATTTAAAATAGCATTGGCTGTGGGGTTTCTAAACCACCCCAGACCCTGAAAGAGTAGGATTTGGTAGAAAGAGTGTGAACATTTTAATTTTATTTCAAATCTATAATCTCACCATTGACAAATGTTGGATTTAGGAGGGCTGTTTTAGGTCACTGCCTTTTTTTTTTTTTCTTCAAATTCTGTATCAGCAAGTGGCAGAGCAAACCTTTGAACCCTAGACTGTCAGGCTCTAGCTTCTTTCCACTGTATGTTCTAGCCCTCAAACACTTTGGGAAGTACTTGAAGAGCTCAGGCCCTGGCCAGTGAGCCTTCATCCTGTGCTTAAAACCTCCAAGGACGATGGTCAGAGACCTCATCTCTGATCTTGAGCAGATCATAAACATGAGGACATCCTTTTTGTTATATTGAGCAGAAATTCATCTCTACATTGTGGGTATTTCGGGATTTTGAGAAATGGCTGCGATTTCATGAGCTAAAAGGAAGAAGTTAATTTAGATATAGTCTAAAAAAATGTGTCTCAAACAAAATTAAAGTTCCAAAGCAGATAAACCTGATCGCCCCTTGCCAGCCTGGTGTTTTTTTAGCATCACCCAACCCAACTTTCAGAGCAGACTCAAAGGAAAAGCACCGAAATACTTTTCTGACTTTTCCATATTTAGCACAACACCACACAAAATTGCTAAATACCATATAACCACACTTACCATCCTGGGGCCTATAAATTCAGAATTCAGACACTTGATTACAAACCACAGAATGACTCTGTTTAAGAAATAGTATGTGGTATTGCAAGGGAACTGCCCCTATTTAGATGTTCTTCTGGTTATTAACTTAGTAACATGGGCTTTTTTCCTCTCTCTTCTTTCTCAATCCTTCTACCATGGCTGTCATCTCCAATTTCTGGTACAATTGTGTGTGTATTGGGAAGGGTGTATGCCTGCAAGAATCGGGGGAGCATTTTCTGTCATAATTATAGTCCAAAAGGAAAATAAGCACATACGTTTTTGGTTTTGCAGTAAAATTCCATAGCAAACCAGGAGTCAATCACCAATTTTCAGGAGGCTGAAGGTATGATGGAAAATTTACTCTTCCCATCTCGGGGTGGCCCAGGCACCTCTGCAGTGTTATTTTTTCCCTAATTCAGCTGTGAAGTGCCTCTTCTCTCTCGGTATTCGCACGCTATCCTCTTCTGTTCCCCACCTTTACACCAACCTCTGATCAGACCTGTTAGGCACAATAAAGTGTAAATGATGGAAATCCCTAACTAGGTTTTATGTTTTTATAAAGATCGAAACTGTAAGCTAACCCAGAGGAGAGCACTCCACTGCCCCCCCCCCCCCCCCCCCNCGATACCTCAGAAACACCTGTAAGTCACTTCCCCACCAAGCAGGGCTTTTCTCCACCCTTTATCAAGGCCACTATTGCAGATAAACTTATTTAAAGAGGTTAGAAAATTATAAAATTTAAAAATCCTTACACGTTCTTTATGACAGGATTTCAGTTGTGAAATATAAATCCCTCATTTCATCTCTCTAGGGGAGTAAATGTGTCTTATCATTCAGAAGTCATGCCTCCACACTGTTAAGATTCTTTCGTAAGTTTAAAAGCTGTTGGCACTTTGTTATGTTCCAGAGATGCACGTACTTTGCTTTACTTTGTAAGGGTAAAGCCTAAAGCTGTAAAGTGCTTTACTTGGCGGCCATCTTCGAAAGTAGGTATCATTCCCTTCATTTCATAGTTAAAAAGACTACAACGTTAGTATACGTGCTGCCCAAGCGAGCACAGCGAAGACGACTACAAATGAGATGAGTTACGTATCTTACGCACAGTCCTAGCGGTGGGAGAGGCAGGATTGCAGCCCATCTGCAAAATCTAGACCGCATGAGACGAAAACTTTTATATCAGCCTGAGCTTTTGGAGGCAAGCATCAGATACTGATTCTGCCTTATTTCAGGGGGAAAAAAGACAATGGGGAGCTCATAGACACTGCGGGAGTGCTGAAAACCCAGGCTCAGAGGCGCCGTATTGGGAGCAATACCAGAGTCGCGCTGCGAAGCAGGTCCAGGGAGGACGGCCCTGGAGCCACTGCCGCTGAGCCCTAGATGTGCACTTGAGCTATGAACGCAGATGACCCCAGGCACTGAGCACAGCTGCTGGTCCTGCTGCTCTGTTGCTCGGAGGACTTGATCTCACAGCAATGGCTTCCACTGCCGGAGAGGAACCATCGCAATCCTTGCTTCCTTCCATCTTTAGCCCCCTGGTCAAAGTCCAGAGTGGGTGCATTTGATTAGTGGAGCCTGGGTCACATGCCCACATGCGAGCTGCAAGGGGGACTGGGAAAGTATGTTTGGGGGCATTTTTAGTTTCGGTGAGGACAGAAGTGTGTGCCTCCCACCAAACCCATACGGTGGATAATGGCCTGCGGGCATGAGGTGTAGACCTTGGCAGCTGGAAGGAATAAAAGATGCCCACTGCACCTGAGAAGTATAGTAGCGAGCTTCTCCAGCATCGCACAGTCACTCCTTCACCCACGTGAGTGTGAGATGCTCCTTCTCCCCTGCCCCGTGATTCTAGGGTCATCCGGGTGCACAGCAGGGCTTCGTGGTTCACCAGAGCCTTCTGTGCTCCGTGAGCGGTGTCGGCAGAGAGCCTGAGTCATGCATGGCCACTATTTAAAAAGAAGACAGAAGGAAAATTTAAGTACTTTTGAAAGATTGGTGCTGGTGAATCAATGCTCTGTGGATTGAGGCTAAAGAACATTGTGTCCAGAGAAACTGCATTTTGGATGAAAAATAAAAGAAGAGCTTCTGTAAACTTGTAATTACCGTTCTGGTGTGCTCGTGGTAAATGCCAACAGTACGGATGTCAGCTTCCAGCTTGGGCCAATTTGTTGACCGGATCCATTTTATTTTCACCAGAACTCATCTCCCAGAGGTCCTCCATTCGAAAAGGGAAAGAAGAGAAATATCTCTATTAAGGGGAGGATAATAAATCTCGCCTGTCATGGACATCTGTTGTGTTTCTCTGCCTCTCATTCATTCTTTCTTCTTTCATTACCAGCATTACAGTATTCCTTTGGGAATGACCCTACCCTCCTGGTTCGGGGGGTGTTCATGTGACCCGTGAACACCTGTTATAGGTCACATGAGCACCCATATATAGTGATTGATTCAAGGGAGAATATGTGATACAGAACATCCCAATCAGAACATTCCTGGTCTTTCGTGGAGTTACTGGGAATGAAATTCTCTCTACTGGAATTCTGGAGCTGGTAGGTCGTATATGAACTTTCTGATGGGCATCTCGCCACGACAAGGAGAGAGCCTACCTAAGAACAGAGATACTCAAGCAGATATTTAAAAGAAGATTGAATACTTACAGCATTATTTTAACACCTAGATCGACTCAGACTTGAAACCAGTAACCTTGGGCTTTTCAATTACCTGAACTTGTACGTTTCCTCTTTTCCTTAGCCCAGTGTAAGTCGGGTCTCCTGTCATACGGAACAAAGGATCCTAACTGATTCGTCAACTTTGTTTATTAAATTACAGAGCTCCGGGTTGCCTTGGTTCAAGAAGCCCAATCACCACTCGCCTTGTAAAAACGAGCCTTGTAGTTTGTGTAGAGAGTTGGTCTTTCTTCCAACATGGAGAGTCTAGGATTGTAAGAATAAAGACAAATGAGAAGCATTTGTTAAAATACATTAGATGGTATCTCAGAAAAAGATAATGATGGGATTGCCCATTTAGCACAATAAAAAGCATTACCCAAATTGGGTTAGTAACTATTTTAAGTTCCATTTAACTTCTCGTGGTAATGCTTTTCATAAGTACTTTGTAATTTCTAAGTTTGTGAGGCTTAAATAATTATGTAATTACTTTGCAACGACCACAGAACTCCACTCGGATTTGGTAGCTACTTTAAGCCATGTTAAGTTTTTCATTATAAATTATATTATGTTTAGTACATAATTTATAGTTTGTATGAAAAGAAGAATCATATCATGCAACTATTCTGTAATAGCATAGCAATTACTCCCTTACTGTGGTAACTTTCAGGGGAATGGATATTTCTTTTGTAATTACAGAAATGATAACATCAACTCCAACAATTTCCTGGTGATAACATTTATAACTATAAATTCAACTGTAATTCAGTTGCTTCTTCATGGCCATTCTAGCCGAGCAAGAAAATAAGTGGATCAAACTGTTTTCCTGCCACTTTCATATTACAAGTAGACAGCACAGGAATTGAAGCTTGGAAATAGATCATGTGTAATGAGATCAAAGTGTATTATTTGCCTCCATTTATACTCTGGCAACAAATAGGCCTTGATCAGTTACAACAGTTCAAGATCAAGGAATCATGCAGGAAAGTTATATTTTATTGTAACATAAACCCAGTTGACAAACTACCCTGAAAGATGTGGTGTGAAAGACAGGCTTCCGTATGTCCTGGAAGGAAAGTGAAAGCACAGGATGTGGGATTAGAAACCTGAGTGGAAGTCTAACTTTGCTACTTCCTAGCTAGGTGATCTTACCAACGGCACAATCTCTGAGTCTGTTTCTTTTTCTATAGATTTGGTGGACCCCGTACTTAATCTCATAAGGTTTGTTGCAAAACCAAATGATATAATGCAGTTGGAAGGGTTGTGTCAAATAATAAATATGAGGTACTCTTAAAGAAGAAAGCCCTTTGTTCTCATTCCACTTATTGAGTTTGAAATAAAACACGCCCTTCATATAAAGTTTATAATGAAAGATTAAAAAAATTAGTGCCTGCTATGCAACGCTGCACTATTGCAAAGAATTTATACTGGCTTCTCTTTCCTTTTTGGGGGGGCGGGTAAAAAAGTTTTCCCAAGAACTTCTATATATTCATTTTCCCTTAATAGATGTAATGTTTGAGGGCCTTTGAATTTTTACTTTATTAGTGAGAAGCACAAATTTTCTTAGACAATAAGAAAAAATATATATATAGACCGGAAGTTATTTCTTCATTAGATGGTTCAGATATGGCATGCAACTCCCCAATCGGCTTCTAGGAACTAAATATCTGCATCTTACTGGGGTGACATTGGTGTAATTTTTTAATTAGCATAATTTAAAAAATACCAGGAAGTTATTTTTTAAATGTAACCAGCTATTTAATCTTAGGTAGTTTCAGTTAGTTGATAGCCTTCAAATCACTAGATGGTAAGTTTACTACTTGTTAAGTTTATTTGCTTTAATACAAAGTGTAATGTGCACATACTTTTGTCTTGTATTTAAAGGAGATCTGCTTCATTATTCTAAACTGGAAAGCGGAATTTTAAAGGGATATAAAAGACTTCTATAGAGCTTTGAATTTTTGTTATATGTAAATGTCCATATTGATACTAGGAGTATTACAATTTCAGCAGTGGTTTTATGGGTTCTTTAGAGATGAATAGGAATAAAGAACCAAACCACTTTCCCTTAAAGGATTAAAGAAAAGAGCAATGTCTTCCCAAGTTGAGCTCTTTCCCTATCAACCTTGAGTATCGAAGGTGTCCTTACTTCATAAGAGGCCAGAGGTTCCAGTAACTTCGGATATGGCTGGGCCAGGAATGTCTTTTTGCTTGCACTAAGCGTTAGGCAGGTATACACTGTTGCATGGAAGAGCTTATCTGCTTATATTCCTGGCTTCCTGATGATTCAGTCAAATTCTTTGTCACGTTTTCTTCTCGAGTATATTTCTGTGTTCTTTTTCTGAGGCTATTGTAACAACGGGTCACAGACTGGGCAGCTTAAACCTCAGAAGTTTATTATCTTACAATTCTGGAGGCTACAAGTCCAAAATCAAGTGTTGGCGGAGTATACCTCTCATCTCCTTGTACTACCCCCTTCTAATTCACAAATTGCTCAGTTCTGAGTAAGTTGTTTCGTGCTGTAGTCAGAGTATCCAGGACTAAAAATCAGAAGCATCGTCTTCTTGTTTGGGCTCATATGGAAGTTTTCCAACTATTTTTAACTCCTACAGATGCAACTGCTATTATTTAATGGTCAATGTCACTGTTAATATATAATAGATCTCTGATTACTCTACGTATAGATGACAGAGACTTATAGGTATATTTTCCTTTCATCAAAATGATGGAAGTATACAGATGGAAGAACAAAACCATACTATATCCCAAAGCTAGTTGCTGTCTCTCAGAAGTTGGAATTATTGCTACATTATTGGGTACAAATATCATTTCACAAATTCAGATATGCAGAAAATAAAATTGTATTTTTTAAATTTTTTTATCTTTTTAAAAGATTTTCTTTATTTGTCAGAGAGAGACAGAGCCTGAGCAGAGGGAGGGGCAGAAGCAGGCTCCCCGCTGAGCTAGGAGCCAGATGCAGGACATGATCCCAGGATCCCAGGATCATGACCTGAGCCAAGGGCAGACGCTTAACCGACAGAGCCACCCAGGCGTCCTTAGTGTTTTTTATTTTGAATCTAAATTCTGCCAACGTGACAGAGACCCAATTTTAACCAATACAGGGTTTTACCTGCTTATCCCCAAGGTACAGCCAGGTAAGGATGCTTAAGTGTTAGAGAGGGTCCACTCAATCCTCAGTCGTCTGTCCATGCAGATAGCCACCAAGTCAACTGAGTTTTGATGAAGATTCCAAAAAAGCCAATGAAAATATGATGATATTTTCAACTAATGGGGCTGAAGTCTGTATTTTATGAAACAAAACAGAATATGGGGCCATGGTGGATAAAAGACTTATAAGAATCCAAAAGAAAAGGACTTACTTCTTTCTTCCATTGCTCTGATACTCCAAGTCCCCTTTTCTTAGCCTTCAATATGACTCAACAACACAAAATATACCATCTTCCTACGAGAGTTCAGGCTTCCAGACTTTTGTCTATGTTCATGTAACATAGTTTTTATGTCTACTGGAATCTGAAATTTGTCTTCATTTCCTTAGTTTTCGTTGGGAGTATTCTCTTTCTCTAATTGATTTCTAAGAGCCCTTTAAATCTGTAGGGTATTACACTTGTGTTTGACACATAGCATTCAAATAAGTTTTCCAAGCATCCAAATATAGTTTTTTATTTGCTGTTTAATTTGGCTCACATATTGTTTGACATATAAGAGTTTTCATTTTTATGCAGACAAGTATATAAATCTTTTCGTTTTTGGCTACATTCTTATTCTGAATTCTCTTGAACAGCTTCAAGGTATCCATGAACCCTTCAGAAATGTATCTTAAAATTAGATGTATGTGTAAGTATATCAATGTACATATGAAGTAGGTTCCATTTTCCTTTTTAAATTCTTACAAACTTTGGTATATAGTTTTCTTTTCTGGTGCAATGTAGGTTGACTGGTAAGAGAATCTTTCTCTACATAAATATTCCTAAACTCTTTGAAAGAGCGTTGGCAATTACAAAGAAGTTATAGACCTGAATTGCAGAATTCTAGTGTAAGCAATTAATTAATAAAAAGGATTTAGAAGATATGATTTACTTACCTATAACCCCTTCTTCCAAGTATTTCAAAGCATTTAATAGGCACCATGATAGTTTACTATTGTCCTCATCAAGTAGTGCTTTTAGGGTATTCGTGTGATGAAGCTTGCATGGCTAAACATGTTGAAGCCTAGAGTCCAAAATGGTAATCAGCTCAATCCACACACAGGCATATAAGGTAAGATGGACATTTCTGAGTTAATTCTGTAAAAAGGGAAAATGAACAGCAAGCTGCTGAAACTCAGTTTCTATGGTAAATTTGTTCCAGAATTTTTGTTAGGAGCCCTGTTCCATGCTACCTCCCCTAGAACTGGTTGATGAACAGAGAAGTAAGGAGTTACTGATGTTGACAGAGATAAGATTTAACTATAGTTGCACGTTACACAGTTGAGCCAGCTAATCTCGAACTGGCTTGGACGTGCCACAACAAATTTTCTAGAAATCTAGTGTTTCAGTTATTGGAAAGAACCCAACAATCTAATCCCAGCACAGTGTCATGTTTCATTGCTGAATAAGTCAATGCGTAACGTAGAATTAAGAGGCTCATTAATTATATGATCATAAATTTTAGAGAGGAAAAAAAAGGCAAATTGGGTATCTTGAAGTAATTAATGGCTTTGGGGGATGAATAGCCAACTTAAAGTGATTAACCAAATGTAAAGAAAAGCGCACCTAGGCCCCTTGGCAAAAAAATAAAATAAAAAAATAAAAATTCTCAGGGCCCGCGATGCTACGTATGTTTGCCACTCTTCATCTGTATTTTTGGCTAGGCTTTTTTTTTTTTTTAAGTCTTATTAAAAACCAAAAAGGAATAATTACAATTCTTAATTTTTATCAACACATACGAGGAAAACACCTGATGTTTGCCAAGAACAGTTCTAAGCTTACCAGGACTTGCGTTAAGATATCTTTCTACTCGCCACTCATCACGTCCCCTCATCCTGACCAGATAAGACTATTTTACAAAAGTACACACAGAGAAGGAAAGGCCAAAGGGAAAATTCTTTTCTAATTGTACAGAATGATTCTTTCAGTTTAGAGATCGTGGGTAATTTTCTAATAACCCAAGATGTCATAGCTCTGGAGATATCCATACACTTAATTGAATGTAGGTAAGTGTGATGTCTATTCCTTTAGACAGTTTGTAGAAAGTAATTCATATCAAAGCTTATTCTTAAAACAAGGACAACGTTCTGTAAAGTCAGCACGAGATAACAAACTGTGGTCAGTCACACGAATCTTTACAGCAATAACTCTAAAGTTAAGAGATTGTCATCCGAAATAATGGTTCACAAATTAGAAATTATTTCTAGTTTCAGATCACAGGAAAAATAAAAGCATCGAGACAGAAGTGATACAATAGTAAGTTAGCCGGTTGCCATGCACTATTTTGAAAGGGAATATGATTAAAGATGAGTCCTAAAAAATATCTTCCATATAGATTCTAAAAGCAAGCCAATTCATGCCTGTTCTGAGAAAGCGTCTCTGAAAACATGGCTGTGCACTGCAGAGCCCTTGCCATTTCTTATGCTACAAGCAGCAGGTCTTCATTTGCAGCAAATGCTTTAATTGTATTTTTTCAAAGGAATGACGTTAAGGTCAAAATCGATGATCTCAAGTCAAATATCTGCTTTCCAAGATTATAACATAATCTGCTATGCCTTGGTTTTTCCAGAACCAAGGTCCCTGCCACTTGGCGTTGAAACAAACAGTGTCGGCCATTTTCCTGAAGGCAGGTGTTCTCCAGTTTTCAGTGCCCTGCCTTTGGATCCCAGAGCAATGTTTAAACAAAGAGAAAAATTAGCTTGCCCTTTGCCCTCCTGAGAGGAAAGCTTGTGTCAGAAAATATCAGTCATATTTCCAAGCTAAAACTAAAGGTGGCTTCTTACATTCTGGAATGCCTGATGCTTAGGGGTCTCCCCACCCTTGGAGCTTTCATGGGCGATATGGGAAGCCAAGCACAACTAAGAGGCCTGTCCATAGGGATCCATTACTGGAAGTACCAGAAAGACTTCATTTGAACACATGTCACCTGTAACACAGTCTATATATTTGTGGCCCCCAAAGATTATGTTATAGAAACATCCTGGTGAATCTCGAAAGTTAAAGAAGCAGGGCAGTGACTTATCCCAACTGGAGATATTTCCACATTCACATAGAAAAATTTGGATTCAATGACCATTGGGGGAGGTTAGAGATATTCAGTGTAAAAAGATATTTTGAGTACAACATTAGAGAAATAAGTGTGTATTTTATGTTTATCAGCCATCTTTTTGCATATCAGGGCGACACTATTTGGACTAAGCTCCAAGTAGGGTGTGAGGTCTGGGAATTTAATTTAGAAGTGAAGCATGTTAGAGATTTAGAAACCCTCTGGGCCGGCCATTCCCAAACGTCCAAGTGCTTAAGAATTATTCACGAAATTTGGTGACCATGCAGACTCCCAGGCCCCCTCCCAGAGATGAGAACTTCGGGAATCTGTTTTGGTTCTGAAGCACGTGCTATGCACAACATAACTGGGGAGATACTACTTAGTTCCACTCCTGTGGTGTGCAGTCAAAGACGTTGAGAACCAGAGAAGGTAAGTGCCACGATCAAGGACACACAGGAAAATATTATCAGACATGCTTTCCCCATCAGGGGCAGATGGAGATGGTAGGAAACCAGCCCCTCACCACTGCGCCTGACTGAATGGTCTGCCTGTTGCCAAGATGGCTGATGGTTTAGTTAGGAGCAATGTGAATTAGCGTCCCCCCCCTAGTTATAGGGGAAAAAATGTGCGGGTAGCTTTTAAGTTAGCTTTCTTTCATAGGAACACACTCATATCTATACATGACAGTCTCCAGGAATCAAGAGAGCTAGACTCTAGTCTTCCCTTGGCAATAAGATTCTCTTCAGCAAGTCCTTCCTCTGACGTTTACTTGACGTGTTGTAATGCTGTAACTGAGAGAGGCGATGTCTAGCATTTCTCCCAGACTGCAAACTACGGGTTGTCCCACAGGTAGGAATATACAGCCTCCTTCTGTCATTTTAGCCACATAATTGTTTTATGAATGATAATAATCACACCAATAGTTAATAGCACAAGGTGCCAAACAGTATCCTAAGTATTTTACACAATGTTTTGCATTTATTTCCTGTAAGAACTCACTGCTACTATACCCACTTTTCAGATGTGGAAACTCAAGTGCAGAGAAGTTGAAGTAACTTTCCTAAGATCACATGACTAGTGAGTTGTAGAGCTGGCGAGAAATTAGATGAGGCGGAGAAAAAAGAAAAGCAAGATATTTCGTTGACATAATTTATTTTAAATATTAACCTTTGCCTTTCCCCCGTATAAAGCGGTTAGACTCCTTTGGGCTTATTTCCTCAGAAAATGGATATAAAAAACAAAGTAGTCATTTTCTGGCTTTTACCTTTCAATTGCTTAGGCTTTTAGAAAAAACTGAAGTGAGTCAGACATACAATATTTAGGAGAAAACATGAAGAGTGAAGTTTACACACACAGACGCACACATACAGATGCACCTGCACTCGTACACAGGGGTAGGTCTTGCTAAAAAGAAGAACAATGGAGAGGAAGCAATGAAAGTGTTGATACTGCAGTGCAAAGCATGTATCTTGCTATCAAGCCCTGAGGAGGTGGTAAAAATCCACAAAGAGGTTCATGAGGGGCGAGGAGCTTGAACCTTATTTCCTGGAGGAAGCCACAGATGGGCATTTAGAACGCAGAGAAGAAATGGATGGCCGGCACCCTAATGCATAGGTAGAGCTTTCAGTGTGACCTGGAAGCATCAGAATGTCGACCATCTTCCCAAGAGGAGCACTAAATATACAAAGAGAATTGCTGGACCCAGAGGGGCATAAACTAGATGGACAGATGGCAAAAGGCCAGATGGGATAAAGGATACCTTGGCGACTATCTGCATGGACAGATGACTGAGGATTGTAGGGACTCTTTCTAACACTTCAGGATCCTGACTCGTACACAGATGTCTCTCAAATCTTTATTCATAATTGCCCCAAACTGTAAACAACACAGACATCTTTCACACAGGTAATAGATAATCCTGTGGTACATCTAATATAATTGATCATTACTTAGTAACAAAAATAGGCAAACTACTGCTACATGCAACCATATCGGTGAATCTTAAATGCACTATGCTCAGTGAGTGGAGTCAGGCTCAGAGGCTATACATCCTAATTCCAATTATACAGCATTCTATGAGGTAAGGAAAGAGGCAACACAAGCAAAGGTAAACAAAGACTACATCAAACTAAAAAGCTTCCACGGCAAAGGAAACCATTGACAAAATGAAAAGACAACCTATAGAATGGTAGAAAATATTTGCAAAACACATATTTGATAAGGGGTCAATATCCAAAATATACAAGGAATTTATATAACTCAATGACAAAGAAATAAAAAATAAAAACAAATAGTCCAGTTAAAAAATGGATAAAGGACCTGAATAGTTATTTTTCCAAAGAAGACATACTGATGGCCAACAGGTACGTGGAAAAGTGGTCAATATCACTAATCACCAGGGAAATGCAAATCAAAACCACAAAGACATATCATCTTACACCAGCTAGGATGTCTACTATCAAAAAGACACGAGATTAACAAATGTTGGTGAGGCTGTGGAGAAAGGGAACAGCCACACGCTGTTGGTGGAATGTAAACTAGTACAGCTCTCACCATGGAGAGCAGTGTGGAGATTCTTCAGGAAACTAAAAATAGAACTACCATGTGGTCCAGCAGTCCCCCATCTGGGTATATATCTGAAGGAAATGAAATCACATGTCAAAGAGATATCTGCACTCCCATGTTCATTACAGCATATTTCACAATAGCCAAGGTATGAAAACAGCCTTGGTGTCCGTCGACAGATGAATGGAGAAAGAAGATGTGGTATAAATATTAAAAAAGCAGAAAATCCTGCCATTACAACACCATGGATGAACCTGGAAGTAACATTGTGCTAGGTGAAGTAAGCCAGAGAAAGACAAATACTGCATGGTATCATTTATATGTAGGCACTAAAAAAAAAAAAAAAAAAAAGAGTTGAACTCATACATACAGAGCAGAAGGGTGGTTGCTAGGGGCTGGGAAATGAGGGGCGTAGAGAGGCCAGTTAAAGGCTACAAACTTTCAGTTATAAGATGAATAAGGTTAGAAGATCCAATGCATAACAATGTAGCTATAGTCGATAATACTATATTGTATGATTGAAATTTGCTGAGAGAGAAGAACTTAAGTATTCTCACCAAAAAGAAAGAAGGAAAGGTGAGTACGTGAGGTGGTAATGTGCTCATTAACTTAGTGGTGGGCATCTTTTCCCAATGTTTGTGTATATCACATCGTCGTGTTGTATACTTTAAATATATTTGAATTTTACATGTTGATTATATCTCGAAAAAGCTAAAGAAATTTAAAATTGAAGGTGTAAAAAATAAATAAAATTCTAGGGTCTATTTTAAATCTCACATGCTATGAGGCTAGTATTTTGACTTTATTTCCTTTTCCTCATAATTGGGCATTAGCTGTTCAGTAAGCAAGCCCGACTAGCCTCCTTCCTCAGAAGGAGTTATTTCAAACTGTTTTAAACTTCTCATCAAGGCAATTTCTGTACTAGAGAATTCCTACATCATACATAAAATTATAAACACAAGGTATAATGTCAATGACTTATATTAAACACCTTCTGTGAAGTGTACTACAACAAATTGCATTTCATAGAACTCTAGACCCCTGAGACTTAAATCCAGCCCAAATGGAATTGTTTTCTTTGAATCAGGGAACTCTTTCAACTGAGATTCCTATAGACTATTTACAGCACAGTTGATCATGCAGTTGAGTAACTATAAAAATAATAAATTAAAATGAAACCATAAGAGACGCTTAAAAAGAGGGGAAAAACTGAGAGGTGAAGGAGGGAGGTGGGTGGGGGGGTGGGCTAGATGGATGGTGGGTATTAAGGAGGGTACTTGTAATGATGAGTACTGGGTGTTGTATGTAAGTGATGAATCACTGAATTCTGCTCCTGAAACCAATATTGCTCTGTATAACTAGCTAGAATTTAAATATAAATAAATAAATAAATAAATAAATAAATAAAAACTAGCTAGAATTTAAATATAAATAAATAAATAAATAAATAAATAAATAAATAAATAAAATGAAAGTACTGACAGACTTGTCTACTGTTGACATTTATAGGGCATCTGTAATGTGGAAAAGGTGCTCAGTGTATCTCTTTTAACGCTTCACTCAGCTCACCTGTGATCGGCTTAGGTGAGATGCAAATTAGACCTGTAGTAAGGGCTGAGGACTTGCCAACACTAACCAAGTCAATTCAATGCCTGGGAGCATTGGTTGAGTGACCCTCATCAACTCTCCTCATGGAATTCTGGGAAATCCTAAAACCTAAATCTGTCACTTGTGCTCTCCATTGCCCTTAGACAAAGTTGAAAGCCGTTAACATGATGTCCAAGGCTCTTCTAATGTTACTGTCTCTCTCCCACTCCAGTTACTCTGGGGTTACTTATTTTCTCCAATTTTCCAAGTTCAACACTCCCACAGCCAAACCTACACATGTAGATAGTAAACCATCCTTGTAAACTAGCATTGCCAATAAATAAAATTTCAAATACTCCACTGCATCAGATTTAAGTCATATTTTTAAGACTCAGTATATGGTACCATATGCATGCGGGTGTTTACAAATCCCTCAGCGGTAGTTTGGAAATATTGGAACCACAGCTGCCACTTCCTTTCCATGTGTAGAATGGCGTGCCTGGGGACAGCTGCTACTCTAAGATAAACATAGAAGAGGGGGCTTTGGCAATGAGCTAGTGAGCATTGCCTCCTTGAGAGTTTCAGTAATGGCTTTGCCCTGAGCAATTTTCCATTGGATTAGTGGGGTTTGAAATCTGTTGATGTTTTCTGAGGACACAGTGGAGTAAAAACACACAAAAATATGATTCTTGGGGAAAAATTCATTGAGAGTTTGGCATCTGCCCCATAACACTAGAAAGTATATCTGAAATCTGAAACTATATTGTGCTAATAGAGGCATATTGAACACATTTGTGTATTTCTTTAAAGGAGGATAATGACACTGTTTATTATTCTTTGTCTGAATCACATTTTAAGGTGACTTTTCATTTGCTCTCTATTTTTCTTTGTTTGAGTCAGTAATTGGACACAGTAATTCTTTTGTAGCTAAGCCTTTCTCTATCAATAGGCAACTGTATCTGAATGTCATTCACTTTCAAACCAAAACAGGGCATCACACACTTAGACGAGTTCTGAGAACAAAATCTTGTTGAGAGGTTGGCACGTCACTACTCTCAAACACACCCCTATATGAACTTTAGAGGACGAAAGCCCAGGAAATAGCAGAGAACATATAGTCATGAGGAGAATGTCTTGTTGAGCTGGGATCACACTTGGCATTGTGTATTTTGTTATTTCTTGATGGACTGGGTATTAAAATATTAAAGTTGCAATAGGCCATCTAATTCATTAGCTAGATCCTAAAATATTTTTAGGAAGGAGAAATCATTGTTAAAAGAGAATATATGGCTTAATAAAGTTCTCATAGCCTTTTATTTTTTTATTTTTCTTTTAAGATTTTATTTATTTACTTGAGAGACAGAGAATGAGAGAGAGAGCATGAGAGGGGGGAGGGTCAGAGGGAGAAGCAGACTCCCCCCCAAGCGGGGAGCCTGTCTCGGGACTCCATCCTGGGACTCCAGAATCATGACCTGAGCCATCCTGGGACTCCAGGATCATGACCTGAGCCAAAGGCAGCCATTCAACCAACTGAGCCACCCAAGCACCCCGTTCATAGCCTTTTAAATGCCTCTGTTCCATACTGATTTTGGATATCTGAGCTATGATGTATAATCAAGGCAATAAAAAGTGACATCTGAAACAGTGTTCTTTGGCATGCTCCTCAGTTTGTCCTAAGGAACTAGAGAATTGACTGAAAATCAATCAGTTGGCCGTATTATCTGGCCTTTTTTAAAATAAAGATTTTATTTATTTATTTGAGAGAGAGAGAGTGAGCACCAGAGAGCCCTCTCACAGGTGGGAGGAGAGTGGAGGGAGGGAGGGAGAAGCAGGCTCCCCACTGAACAGGGAGCCCCACAGGGCCGCTTAACCAACTGAGCCACCTGGTAGCCCCTATCTGACTGTTTTTATTATTATTATGGTAAATGCATTTTTATGGTCTGGTTCAATTCTTCTGATGGCCACATCAGGGTATTTGCATGTATTACAATTAATGATTAATCTGCAATTGCCACAGATAGATAAATACATAGTCTATATACCACATGGTCAAATACAAGGTGAATTTCTCCCCAAATTATCACTCCAAAAGGAGGAAATTGTATTATGTTCACATCTCTTCAAAACCTCTTTGAATGATGATTATGTCATTATTTTATTTTAAACAAAAGGGTACTGTTTAAGAAAGATACATTAGCTTAAGATGATCTCAGTCAAATCTAGTATTGAATGCATATATAGGTTATCTGATGGAATTCCCTAAAAGACAAGACAAATTTAGTCAAAGTTCACAGTGCTTACATAGATGTTCTTTTAAAAAAACATTTTTTGACAGGACAGAATCACATGGTACAATACTCAAACTATTCAAAAGAGTATGCAATAGAAAACCAAAGACGAAAACCAAACACAAACAAACAAAAAATCCTCCCTCCCAGTCCTGTCCTCCGAACATCCAGTTCCCTTCCCTGGAGATAGTCGATATTACCATAATCATACCATTTCAAGAGGTCTCTTTAAAAAACAGTGTTGTGCAGGGTAGGTCATATTCATGGGATTAATGGAAACATCAGATGTTTTAGTGTCCCCAAAATGGGTTGTTTGAGGCTTGGAACTGAATTTCTAGGGTATTCTACAAAGATTCCAAAAGTGCTGCATCACAAATATCTCAGATGGAAGGGAAGAACGTGTGCCAGGGACAGCTGTGTTGGAGGACGTGACCTTCCGCTACCGCTGCTCATTAAGGGAGTCCCGTGTTTTGGAAGTTATAAATTGTGCAGACTGAATTCATTCATTCATTTCTTTACTAATATGTATTGAAAATCTGCCTATGTGTCAGGTACAGCAGTCGTCACGGGAGATGAAACTGTGAACAGAAAAGGCTTAGTGCCTGCCCTCATGAAGCTAACTTTTTAGGGGAGTTGGCTAAATGGTTAAGAAATTTAGAAGGTATAATAAAAATCCCTGAAAATGGACAAAAGTATCAAAAATTCATAAAGGATTGCAAAATGAATCAATAGTAAAACATCGTCACTTTTTTTTAAACTAGTAAATAGTTTTACTAAGTTGTCATTTTTTTAAAGATTTTATTTATTTATTTGAGAGAGAGAGCGCAAGCACATGCACCCTCGTGCACAGAGGGGCGGGGGGAGAGGGAAGGAGGATCTCCAGCAGACTCCCTACTGCAGAGCCTAAACCAAGAGTGCCTTAATTGACTGAGCCACCCAAGTGCCCCTAAGTTGTCATTTTGATTAAATAGATGGGCCATCTAGCATGCTTTCCAGGAAACTGCCTTTTGTTCAAATCATTTAGAGCTATTAAAATATTAGGCATTATTATTATCCCAGTTTATATTCTCTCTCCATGGTTACCTACAAATTCGCCATCATAGCTTTTATGACGTTACTCTATAATTTAGGTTCACTTAACTTTCTTCCCCTATATGATGGGATATTTGCAGACAAGCGATGTTTTATTTCTTTTAGTATTTCCAGTTTTTATCATATAAACATACCTGTCATATAATAGACCGAATGAGTGAATAAATGAATAATGATCCTAAAACTTGCAATGTGGGTTTTGTGATCTCACCTATTCGCAAAGGATGTCTGTTCGCTATTCAATCAAATTGCTTCTGGCCTCATCCTTCTTGGAACAGGAGATCCAAAGGGGATAACTCTTTATCTCACAGCTAATGAGCCATCCAGTCTCCGTTCATTGCGATGACTTTTTAAGTATACATTTGTAGGGGTTTCAAAAACCATTTGGAAATGTAATTATCATGTTTTCCACCTACATAAATACATAAGGGATGGATTTATTCATGTGCTTAGGCATATAATACGTGTCCTTTTTTTCTTCCCCTAGAATTTCCCCTTTTTCGGCAGACATTTCTGGGGCAAAGAAGGTTATGCTATATTTTCAGTCACCGTCCATCAAAGGGAACCCGGAGAAAATGTGCATATACCCAAGAGCACCTTTCTCACAGGCCTTGGGTAATGACTCACTGTTGTTTACAAGAGGATTTTGCCTCATGTGAAACAGGTGTTGAAACATTTGGACAGCTCTGTAAAAATTTTAGTGAAATGCGGTGAGCGTTAATCATCAGCCTGCGTATTTTTTAAAAGTGCTTTTGGTCCTCCGAGCCACCTTCAACTTGCAGAGCAATCTTTTCTCATGCTTCCTCTGGCCTATGGTCCCCTCCAGTCTTGTAGCCTTCACTCATACCTCACATACTACTGCACCCACCCATGCCTCTCACCGCCACCCCCACCCCGATTTCACCAGCACCCCTCCTTTTTAGTTCATCCAGCTTCTAAAATTTCCCAACAAATTCCACCACCGAGTGAAAGTCAAGTGGCAATTTCTCTTGGCCCCCGTGTTTGTCTGAACGTGCTGTCCCAGGTGCTTTTCCCTCGGCGGTACCACACTGGTTCGTGCATGGATGGCAGCCGCGGGGAAGTTGGGAACAAGGAAACTGGCAACAGGATGAAAGCTGATTATTGCAGAATCCCTCTGCGCCCACCCCGGCTGAAATCTCCGCAATACGGAAGTACAGGAATCCGTTACAAGGGCACAAATACTGTACTGTTTCACAGTGTTGCCTGGAAGCGGGAAATTTTTCCCACTTCCCACCTTACTTATCTTACCCTTTTTACACATTTATAGTACACCACCTAAGCTCATCAAAATTCCTTTTTTTTTTTTTTGTTAAAAGGCAGTATTAAAGAAGGGAGATGGGAAAAGCACCAAATCGTTGTACTTCAGAAGGTGACCAAAAATCGATAAATCCTTTGCTTTGTGCTCTGCAAGTCTTCCGAAAGCAGTTGAGAAATCTGCAACTGATGGCCCTTTAGCAATTCTGAGGCTTTTCAGTCACTTGGGGAGGGGAAACACAACGGTCCATCTGCACTCTAGACCTAGCACAGTGTTTTAAATATCATGACCTCGACAACTGTTAGAAACTCATCCTAATCTAGCTCCGTCTTCCCCTGCAAAGACTAAATCTTCATAGTAAGTAAGAGTGAAGCAAAGAATCAAAAAGTGCACCAACTAGAATGTATTGCTTTTGTGATTATCCAACTTAACTGTATAAATACACTGAAGGCAAATCATGAAATGTAACTTCAGACCTCAGTACCCCGTGGATCTTGTTGTTTCACATTAACGAGTTAGAAAGTTTCATAGACCTCCTCACCAAATCTATGTTTTGTTAGCTTCTGCCTGCCTCGGTGCTGGAGGGTGATGTAGTTTTGTGTGTGTGTGTGTGTGTGTGTGTGTGTGTGTGTGTGTGTGTGTGTGTTGGCTTTTTTTTTTTCGCTTGGCATCTAAGGTTCATTTCTCTCACTGGCTTTCCTGTGAGATGTCTCCTCTCATACGAGAGATCCTCCACCTCCCCCGCTAAATTATAACCATTGAAGTGCTCCAAGAATCAGTCCTAGGACTCCTTTTCTGTCTAGGTAATGACATCATCTATAAACTGACAACTCCCAGATTTATACTTCTAGTCTTGCCCTCTCCCCTGCGCTCCAGACTCATAAAACCAACTGCCCACGCAACAGCTCTTCTTGTGTGTCTAACAGGCATTCCAAATTTGTCATATCCAAAATCAAATTCTTGATTTCCCCCCTAAAATATGCTTCTCTTTCAGTGTTCCCCATCTCCATCAATGGCATTTTTGTTTCCACTTGCTAAGTCACAAATCCTGCCACACTCCTTGACTTTTCTTGTTTTATCACATAGTTTCTATCCCAACCATCAGCAAGTCCTCTTGGCTCAATCTTCATGGCCTCTCCTGACCAGATTCCCTCATCTCCACTGCTTACCTTCTGAGACCTACCCACAGTACTGAGTAGATAGCCCTGAAGTAGATAGTTCTGTCTTCACCAGACAGGTGATTGCCTTTGTGAAATTCAAGTCTTTGAAAATGCGAGTAAAATTCTTCGAGGTTATCTGAATCAACTCTAGGTTGAGAACAATGTAAAAAGTTAGATAAAATATTTTTAAGTGTTAAAAAGAATCACAGAGCTACCAAGAGAGTAATGAATTATAAGGCCCAAATCTGCAGAAAATGAGAACCCAGAGAGATTAACTCAGCATTCAAAGCTGATTTGGCCGATAGAGAATCGGTCAGTTTGAAGGAAAGAGCTGTGGAACTGAGCTGCAGTTTTGATAACCTCATGGGACAAGGCTGACTGGAAAAGGATTAACAAATGATATGATTATGTATAGGGAAAATGTCCCCCAAATCTGAGGATACATTTTTGGAATTAATAAAAACCCAATTTATTCATGTATATTAAAAAGAAACCACAAATGACACAAACAAAAAAACAAAAAACCGCTTTGACAATACAGAAAAATATGCAGTAGCTAGGAACAAATCTAACAACAGGGAATAAAACCTCCCTGGAGACAGTTATAAAAAGTTTTTTGAACATCATTAAGATTTAAATACGTGGAGAGATGTACCAAGTTTATGAATTAGAAAACTCAATATTATATAGATGTCAGTTTCTCCCAAATTGACTTATAGATAAAAATGAGAATGTTTTATTTTTTAACATGACAAGATAATTCTAGGGTTTTTATGGGCAAAAAATAATTAAAACACTGGAAAAGAAAAAAAATGTGAAGAAATGTTCTACCAGATTTTTTCTACCAGCTATTAAGAATTCTCACAAATCTGTTATAATTAAGATAGTGTGATCTTTGTCCCAGACGTGCATAAATTGACCAATGCATGCAGAATAAAGAACATCCAAATAGACTAATGCTTGTGTGGGCATTTGATACCAGACATGAGTCGCTCAGAAAATCAGTGAGAAAAAGATGGTATCTTAGGTCTAGTTTCCCAGAAACAGATACTGAGATGAGATTTTGTGTCCAAAAGAATGTGCTTGACTCCAGAAGGGAACACAGGAATATCAGTGATGCCTTAGGATTGTCCCCCAAAGGCAAAGGATCTGGGCTTTCATACTCTGGCATCCTCAGTCACTGGTTAGGGGCTACCCTGGGGCCATGTAAATTCCAAGGCTCTCCAAGTGTATGGGCAGAATGGTCTCCAGGAGTCCAAGGGACAGTTCTCTATGGAAGAGCTGCAGGCATTACCAGTTAGAAGGAAAAGCATACTTGTCCCCAAATTTTAAAGATTATGTAAGGTGATGTGGGTGGAGTAGCATCATTATTTAATGCAGGGAGGCTTCAATAATCAATGCTAAGATCATTGGATATTGACAGTAAAAGGTCAAAATGAGACTTACAAAAACACCAAAAAAAAACGAGCTGAAATAGGATAAGACCAATTAGAGGACCAGCTTTTATAATATACTATAGTATAGGAGAATATTTTCTCTATTGAAGAGTTGGAGAAGGACTTCTTAAACAATATATTAAGAATAATGATAACAGAGGAAAAAAATAATGAATTTGACTACATTAAAACAAAAAGTTTCTGTCCACCAAAAGACATCATGAAACTACGTGCAGCACGTATGACTGCCAAAGGATTAGTGTCCAGACTACATAAAGAACTGCTACAAAATGACACAAGAAAGAGAGACAGGCTAATAAAAAGTAGAAAATAGTTGAATGGGCACATTACAAAGGGAAAAATTCAAATGGCAAATAAACATGTGTAAAGGTGCTCAACTTCATTGCTTATCAGGAAAAGGCATGTTAACACCCCAATGCAATACCGCCACGCAGCCATCAGATTTGCAGCAATGAAAAAGTCTGAGAATGCCAAGTGTTGGTGAGGATATGGAGCAACTAAAGCTCTTTTTTTTTTTTTAAGATTCTATTTATTTGAGAGAGAGAGTACAAGAGAGGGTGGAGCAAAGAGAGATGCGGACTCCCCACTGAGCAGGGAGCCGGACACAGGGCTTAATCCCAAGACCTCGACGTCATGACCTGAGCTGACAGCACAGGTTTAACCGACTGAGCCACCCAGGGACCCCGAAGCAACTAAAATTCTTATTCACTGCTCATAGGAGTGTCCATTGGTGCAATCACTTTGAGATATAGCTCAGCATTATCTAATAGAGTTGAATAGAACATATGTACTCTGTGACTCCGCAATCCCGCACCTAATTGTACCTTCCAGAGAAATGTAGGCACAGGCCAGAGTCTCAGACAAGAATCTCCATAGCAGCATTTGCTGGTAATAGCCCCAAACCAGAAACAATCCAATGTCCAACTCTAATAGGATAGATCATTTATTTTGGTATGTGACCACAATAGAAATGAACGAACCACACCTGCTTATAACAAAATGAGAGCATTCAAAAACATAATAGTGAGTGAAAGAATCCAGGAACACGGGAAGACTTCGAGTGTGATGCCATGTCTATGAAGTTCAAATCATTCTAGACTCAGCAATCTTGTTTAGAGATGCATATGTGAATGGTCGAACGTAAAGAAGAGGGAGGAAATACCCTCACAGAAGATAAATGGTTAGCTAAAGAGAGAAGGAGAGCTTCATGAGGAGGAAAGAGCATAAGAAGAACTTGTATATTCTACACTCTTCTGGGCGTATGTTACAGTTTACACTTAGAAAGTTAAAAAAGAAATATGCAAGACTGTGCCAGTTTAAGCAAAGTGAGGTGGGAGGATGAGAAGAACGGATTGAAGCATAATACACTTCCGTGTGGAATACTCTATCTGGCTGTTCTAACTAATAAACCTCAGCTAATGAGTCCCCAGGGGCACCTTGACTGAAAGGGACTTCCCTGTGCCTCAAAACATATTAACTGTCAGCTCTACTTAGTTTGGAGTAACAGTCCAATCCCTGTTTTCCAGTTTGTTTATCACGGTCATCACCACCACCACCATCATCACCATCCCTCATCAGAAAAGATTCTCTGGTGGATGGCAGTCATTACAGATTAGGGATAAACCTGACTGCCACAAACACCTCTGGGCTAACCCTTCCCTGTAGCAAAAGAACTACTGAGACTAAGCAGGGAAACTTCGTTATTAAGAATTTATCCACATGTTATTTCTTGATCTTAGGTCATCATGTACGCCTTTTGAGTAAGTTGATATATACATGAATATTAATATTATGTATTTTGTATTTCTAAACTCCTAAGGGTGGGGAAAGTTTGTTCAATTTCTTTCTGCACTACTTAGCAGAGTATAGCTGGATATATATATATTTAAAAAATCCCTGAGTCTAAATTAATTTTTACTCCCAAATAATGTATTTGCACAGAGGTCAAGGAATGTAATTTCCAGTAGGAGATATCTAGTGGTCATTGGCAATAGCTGATTTGACTGCTTGGTGTGTGGTTTCGCAGAAGGAAGGCCCTCATATCTTCAGTATGTAAGCCATGTGCTGGAGCGCATGGGTGGCTCAGTCAGCTGAGCATCTGCCTTTGGCTCACGTCATGATCCCGGGGTCCTGGGATCGAGTCCCGCATCAGGCTCCTTGCTCAAGGGGAGGTCTCCTTCTCCCTCTCCCTCTACCCCTCCCCCCTGCTTATGCTCTCTCTCTCAAATAAATGAATAAAATCTTTAAAAATAAATAAATAAATAAACCACAGGCTGATAGTCAAGTAGTCAAAAATAGCCAGTGCCAAATAACTAAATCTGTTTACATTTTTGCAGTTGCAAGTGACCATTCATTAATCTAATAATTGGATGCTTAATTTTATAGTTATTTATAAGAAGAACACACAGGGAGCTGTCTCTGGTTTCCTCCCTTTGGGAATTACGTAAAACTCATAGGTGGCTCCTAATTTTGAAAACAAATCAACAAAAAGTATTTCCAAGAAGATATGAAAAATTCTTGCTCTTTTTGTTCCCTTGACACACCGGCCCAGATTTCTCACACATTTGAAGCACTGGCCAATAGTCTACCTGTCATCCTGGCACTAGCCTGAGGATTTCTTCATGCTTTTTCTCCCAGCTTAACTGTTTCTCACCCTTTCTTGATGGTTCCAAATTTTACTAATCCTTCAGTGCTTGAGTCCAACGTCTTCTAATCCACAAAGACTTCCTCTTGTCTTATCAGTTGAAAATAACCGTTCTCTTCCTCATTTCCATTCATTTGGCCTAACCCTCCTATAATGTCCATCACTTTTATCTTATATCTGCCTTATTAGATGGGAAAGTCCCTGGAAGGCAATGACTAGGTCTTTTTCAGTCTGATATCCTCCAAGTGTCTTGTACATAGTAAATGCTAAACAGCATTTGTTGAGTGAATGACTAAATCATAGCCAGTGGAGCTTTTATGTCATTCTAACAGAAATGCTTGAAGTTGAAATGTAGTATATTAGAAATATAATCCTTGGAGTTCTATCTTTACCTTTTTTTAAAGATGATTTTTGTAGGGCAGTTTCAGGTTCGTAGCAAAATTGAGAGGAAGGGGGCACCTGGGTGGCACAGCAGTTAAGCATCTGCCTTTGGCTCAGGGCGTGATCCCGGCGTTATGGAATCGAGCCCCACATCAGGCTTCTCCGCTATGAGCCTGCTTCTTCCTCTCCCACTCCCCCTGCTTGTGTTCCCTCGCTCTCTGGCTGTCTCTCTCTGTCGAATAAATAAAATCTTTAAAAAAAAAAACAGAGAGGAAGGTACAGAGATTCCCCATCTGCTCCTGGCTCCCACAGCCTCCCCTATTTCCACATCCCTCACCAGAGCGGTTCATTTCTCACAACCGATGAACCTACATTGACACATCATTATCTCCCAAAGTTCATAGTTTATATGCTGATTTACTCTTGGTGTTGTTCATTCGATGTGTTTGGACAAATATATAATGACATGCATCCTCCATTTTAGTATCATACAGAGTATTTTCACTGTCCTAAAAATTCCGTTTGCTTCATTTATTCATCCCTTCCCCACTCCCAACTCCTAGCAACCACTGATCTTTTTCTGTCTCCATATTTTTGCCTTTTCCAGAAACTGATAGAGCTGGAACCATACAGTATGTAGCTTTTCAGATGAGCTTCTTTCATTTAGCAATACATTTAAGGTTTCTCTTCATCTTTTCCTAGCTTGATAGCTCAGTTCTTTTTAGCACCAGATAATATTCCACTGCCTGGATGTACCACGATTTATTTGTCCATTCATTTGTTGAAGGACATCTTGGTGGCTTCCAAATTTTGGCAGCTATGAATAAAGCTGCTATAAACAACCATGAACAGGTTTCAGAGTAAGCATCCATTTCACTTCCTTTGGACAAACACCAAGGAGTATGGTTCTGGAGCCAAAGTGACTCATGGAAACCGTGTTGATGGGTTCATCGTTTTCACACTGTCATGCCTCTGTTGGCACAGGTCAGCCACACTTGGTGAAGTCCCTTGTTTCTGTCCTGCATCCATTGGCTTTCTCTACTTAATCAGGTTCTTCCCCCTATGACTTTGGCTCACGTATTGCTTTGGCTTACCACACATGTGAGCCTTGCCCCTCCCTCATGACATCATTTCTTAAACTTTCTCTTCCAATGGGCAAACACATTTTGGATATCTTGTTGCTTAATTCAAATTCCATATGTGGAATTTGATAAAAATAGTTCTTTTTGAATGAGGCTGTGAAAATTAGGTAAGAGGTGTGTTGATAGATTCGTCGCCCTGGGGCGGGACAGAGCGGTGGGAGGTGTTGGTGTAGGTGTGAATGGCCTCTACATACTAATCATCTCCAGCCCAGTTCCTAAATAAAGATATCCAGTCCAGACTTGTTTCTGAGCGCCAGATCTTATTTCCTATGGCTTATTGGACCTCTTCTCCTGTGTGTAAAGAGCTATTTCCATAGAATTCAATTTAAGACTGAATCCATTATGGTATCAAAACCCCCCACTCTATCCCTTGTTCTCTAGCATGGCTCCGGAACAGCCTCAGGCTTTGCGACCCGTGGTCCTTTCTTCTCAGACACCATTACTTTCTAAAGGGGAATGTCATTGTCAGGGTTCGTAAGGTTCCAGCACAAATACTCAGTGAGAAATTGTTATTAGATAGTTTAAAAATTGGATGATCAATCTATTCAGATGAAATGAAATGTGGAATACTTTAAAAACCATGTTTTTGAATAAGTAGAAATGCAAAGTTTATGGTATTAACTGTAATTGGAAAAGTATTTTAAAACAGTCTTAAATTCTATTCAAGAAACATGGCTGTGTGGTTTTTTCAGTTGGATGTTGCATATCTGCTTATTAGCGCTCTTGAAAATTAAATTTAAATGAAGACTCAATGCTAATGAAAGAGATTTATGCTCTACACCATTTGAAATGTTTGCATAAAATTATAGCTGTGAAAACTATTTATATTGAGAATGAGTCACTGACACTTCCAGGAGTTTTCAGCTAAAGGCAACCTTGAAGATTTGCAAATTAGCATATATGAGCAAGAACTGCAAACAGACTGTGAATATTTTATCTTCAAAAATAACCATCTAACAACTGAGGATAGGAAATGTGACTGTGTTCCTCTTAGAGATCTGGATTTCTTATTTTTATCCAGTACTCTCTGGAGCAGATGTGTACCTTGAATTGAGCCCACTACATTCAATGGAAAAAATCCAGCATGCTTATCCAACATCAATATTTGCTATGTAGAGTTAAAATTTTCATCACTATTTTTTGAATTTTTTTAAAGCAATGTGGTTTACATGGGACTTCAGGAAAGTTGAAAGTGTAAGAGATTTGTTTTAGAATTAATTTTTGTTGACCTAAGTCAAATAAAATCACAGTCTAAAAATGTCAAAATAGAGATAAAGCTAGCACAAAGAATTGAGGCTGATTTTGAAACCAGACAAAATGGCAGCATCATCCAGAACGAGCATTCAGAAGAGACAGTATGAAGTTATGCATCAAATCTTACATGTGTTTATTATTGAACAATAGGCATATGATTTTGAAGGCCATTAAATTCTCCTCGGCAGGAATTTGGAGCTATGGAACTCAAGTCAAAGTGCACATGAAGGACAAGTGTTTCTCAAAAGTGTGGTTCATTGGCCACCAGCAGAAGAATGGCAGGCAGAAGTGCTAGCTAAAAGGAAAAAATAAATAAAATCCACCCAAATTCTACCCTAGGAATTTACATTTTAAATAATCTCCCCGAGTGAATCCTGCACGTACCAAACAAACACTAGGTTAGGTGAACCATTGGAGAAGGGCTGCTGAGCTTTCCAGATTATTGTGGCTCTGGAATGACAGGAGCAGACAGGTAAGCAAATATGGAAGCTGGGCGGTAGATAACATACTGGGAAGGGAATGGTGGGACTCAATATAAATTAGAGAGGCAGTTCCCTTTTATTTTATTTTATTTTTTAAAGATTTTATTTATTTATTTGAGCAAGAGAGAGACAGCTAGCGAGAGAGGGAACACAAGCAGGGGGAGTGGGAGAGGAAGAAGCAGGATCCCAGCAGAGGAGCCTGATGCGGGGCTCGATCCCAGAACGCCGGGATCACGCCCTGAGCCGAAGGCAGAGGCTTAACGACTGAGCCACCCAGGAGCCCCGGCAGTTCCCTTTTAAATACACTCATATACAAGTTTAAAAACCTGTTAGTTAAGAGAAACTACCTATGAAAATTGCAGTGCTCACAACTTGAACTTAAAAAAATCTTGAGTGCCTCCATGAGGTGTATTGAGCTTGGGACTTGGTTAGCCATTTTATTTTTCTTTTAATCTGCTTGATTTTTGTCCCATGCTCTTCTACTCTAGTTAGCTCCTGCTTTTATATGGTTTGATGCTTCAGGCTTGCTTATTAGTCTTTGTAATCTCCCAGTACGTTTGTGTTAACTGATTTACTGTATCTTCATTTTTCCTAGCTTGCCGTACCTACGGCCCAGGTCGAATCTTTAGTGACTCCCTCAGCGAACAGACTCCAAGCAAAGCCTGGTCTCACGGATGTCTTAACACGGATAACACCTGTCATCCGGATTATAAAACTTCAGTATCTGCTCTTAACTAATAGTATGTGACACCTGGAATGCCACACGCTCCCAGAAACCACTGATGATGAGCTCCTATCCAAAGCCTGAAGGAGAATAATGATATTTTTGGAAGATAATTTAATAGCTCTGTTTTTGAACCACTCTTCTGACTATCCCAAATCTTCTCCTAAGACACGTGAGGCAGATTATTTCCTTACTTCATCACAAAACCGTCTCCAGAGGGTGGGTGCCTTTGTTGGACGCTGCCAAAAGGAGCGACGCTAGGGATTCTAAGGTGTACCCCTGACGAGCTCTGTTGTCAATGGTTACTTATTTCATTACTTTGATTTGAAATTCCCTTTCTTTTAAAACAGGAAAGCTGATTTCTATCTCAAAGAATTATGGTGGGGTTAAAATAAGAGAATTATGTTACTCTTTTAGAAGCCTTGAATCTTTAAAATGAACTAATCATAAGATCCCATTAGGCAGTCGAATCCATACTCTTCCCTTTCAACTGGATTCACTTATCGTCCCTTATTCAAAAATTCTTTTTTTTATTTTAATTTTTTTATTATATTATGTTAGTCACCATACAGTACATCCCTGGTTTCTGATGTAAAGTTCGATGATCCATTAGTTGCGTATAACACCCAGTGCACCATGCAATACGTGCCCTCCTTACTACCCACAGTCCGAAATTAGATAGTAATTCCACTCATTCTATGATCTACCTTCTAAACATGAAATCATTCGCAAGATGAGCCAAGAATGTATTTGCTACACCTGCATCTAAACAGAACGGAAGGCAGGTGTCTGGTCTGCTGAAGCCCTCATCCTACTTCTCTCAAACTCTGTGACAGTTTTGAGGTCAGTAAAAACACCGTCAATACTGTCTATCTGCTTAGGTAGTCTTGGTGTGCTTTCACAGTAATATCATTTGTGTCATTTTCTCTTTTATTTAAATCCGAATAAATACTCTGCACAGAGATGCTATCACCAAGACTGTAGATTTTATGCAGGCATGCACCTTGTTTCCAAGCACCACTCCTACCAATTCACTGACCCTTTTACAAGCAACCCCTTGGTTACTCGCATTTTTTTTTGCACTGTTGCCCACACTATACTTCCTGATGCATTCTCTTCCAAGGATCCCATCCCACATTTTTCTTCTTTCTCTTATCTCTCCTCTGTTGACCCTTTGTTCTTCGCAGGCTCACAGGCTTCTCTGCTTACTTTTCAAGATGCTGTTAATACCCTCAGACCTTGCAAAGTGCCTGTGGTGATATAGTCATTATCTCTATTTTTGCAAATAAACAGGTTTTTTCCCCTTATTCATTCATTCAGTAAACATTTACTGAGTGTCTACTATGTACCCGGGCAGCATGCTAAGTGCTGAAGATAGGATGATGAGTAACATCAAGCATGGTCTGTGCTCTCTAATGAATTTAGAATCTCTTATGGGAAATGAACATTAACTAAATAATCACCAAAAAAAAAAAACACCAAAAAGCAAACGAACAAAACCAGGTAGCGTTTAATTGCATGCAAAAATAAATGCTGTGAAGGCAAGGCCCTTGGTTCAGTAAGAACATACACCAAGGAAGCTAACTTAGACGTGGGAGGAGAATAGGAAAGGAAGGAAGGCTTTGCCGAGCATACCAATACTGGAAAGAAGAGTGAGACTTATCAGGTGGTGTGTGAGGCTCGCGGGCAGCTGCAGGTGGCGGGAGCGGCATGTGTGAAGGACAATGTGACTGGCCCTAAAAGACCAAAGATGGGAGTGGCAGAAATTGAGGAAGCAGGTACAGGCAAATAATTATTAAATATCTAATAAAAAATAGCATTTATTTTGAAAGAACACTTGCAATTATTTCGGTGCGTAAGCTTTCTTCTCCTGGGTTTATCTGACATCTGACTCTAGATGTGGGTTTAGGGTCAATGAAAGAAGGAAGTGACCATGAGGAAAATCGGCCGACCTCCCTCTGCAGAGTCACTACCCTAGATGAGCTTGATATGGGTTTTAAGCAGATCAGTGTCCTTAGACATAATGTTTGGGGTTCCTCTGCCGGCAAGACAGGCTCTGGGCGATTTAGGTGTTGAGGGTTTGGGCTGCTTCATTAAATCGTTTCAATCCTCTCAAACATCCCAATTCCAACTCTCAGGGCCCAAAAGTCTTTCCCAAACAATTTCATAACTTTTTCTGGTTATGAATTCATGAATTCATGTGAGTTCTTTGAATTCAATCTGCAGTGTAATTCATTAGTCTATGGGATCAGATGCTTAGATCCTTTGGCTAGAACAGTCCTGTGAAGACAAGGTAAAAGAGATTCTCGTAGGGCAGTGTAGACTGCTTCTGACTTTTTGACAGAGATTTTAGCCAAAGACTTAAAATCTTGAGTTTATTTCTTTTTTGTAAGCCCTCTGACATGGCTGGAAATGGGCATTTCACCCCTATAGCCCTTGCATTCCTCATGACCTTCAGAATTTTCAATGTTAGCAGCTACTCAGTTTGTCCAGTCTTTGAACTTCTTTCTATGTGGTCACTGCTTAAAAAAAAAAAAAAAAAAAAGCCATCCCGCCTCTGTTTGTCACGGACCGCCAGTACCCCATCCTGTCCTAGCAATCTGATCCTTACTTTCTCCAAACCCAACCACAAATCAGATTACATTATAATTAAGAAATTCTGCTCATCAAAAAACACCATTATGGAGTGAAAAAGCAATTCTCAGGGCGGGAGAAGAAATTTACACCACGTCATGTCTTACTAATTCATAAGAAAAAGACAACTAGAATAACTAAAATTTTAAAGACTGACACATTTAAAAGACCTATGCTTGGTAACTGTCAGAAAAATGTGGGATAACTAGAACTTTAATACACTTCCAGTAAAAGTCAAAGTTGGAACACTGGAAAACTCTCTGGTATTATTTCCTAATGCTGAATATGAGCAAACTCTATGCATGAGCAACCGCTTCCATATATACACAGATCCAAAAACAGGAAGTATAGATGTGCACCAAAGACAGCTAAAAATGCTCAGAGTGGCACTTTTCATAATAGCCAAACACTGAAAACCACTCACATGTCCATCAACAGGATAATGGATAGATAAAAATTGTGGTGTATTGATACTAAAGAATGCCAGACAGCAATGGCAATGACTGTGGCCATATCCAACATGGACGGATCTCACCAACATAATGTTGAGTTAAAGAAGCTAGTAAAAATGGAAAGCATCGTGTGTGGGTTCATTTACTTAAAGTTGAAAAAGGTAAACTTATCTTTGTTATTAGAGGTCAGAAGAGGGACTATCTTTGGAGAAGAGATAGGAGTACAGAGACGGGTGTTTCTGGGTACTGGTAAAGTTCTGTTCCTTGACCTGGGTGATGGTTACATGGGAATTTGTGTGTGTGTGTGTGTGTGTGCGTGATATGTAAACTTCACACTTATTTAGTTTAGTTAACCAATCCCAGATCCTCATTTCCTTGAGGGTATATTATGCAATCATTTCCCCTAACACTCACTGATTCGTTTAAAACGGAGTCCACTCTGAACAATTTAAGCAAAGGAAGATTTGTAGAAACAATGACACAACTCATAGAAACTCCAGGAGGGCCAGAGAACCAGGCGGGATATTACACAGACAGGAAAAGTGTAGCTGGGAATAGTATAGTCAGGACCACTGCTGCTGCCTATAGCTCACCACAGCCCCCAGCGAAAATTCCAGGTGCTTCTGCCAACACACTTTCCTGGCCTTCAAACTCCTGGTCATGGGGCTTCTGCCTCCTGTTGCTCACTTCCGCCTCCAACTCTTGTGTTGCTTCGGATTGAGGAAATCTCGAGTCCGTGTCTGCTTCCCATCTGAAAGGGAGTCTGGGAAATATAAGAGCTCTGCCTTGGGCATGCGGGACTTACAATGTGGAAAATAGAAAACTGTCAAAATGTTGTTCGAAAGGTACTGGCACTAGAAATAGTAGACTCCCACTACAGGTATCACCGTAATTACAGTAGCTCACCCAGAGGCCACGAGACCACCTCAGCTTAACAGCAAACAGTGGCAGGTGTTTCAAATAGTCATGCCTTTGGAGAAATATGTATCACTTATTAAATGGTCAAGATCCTCTTTCATATTATCATGGAAAATGGATTATTTAATAAACATAATATTTTGAAATATTAAATGTGGACTATATCCTTACTCCTCACTCCCAAATAGACTTGTATTGCTTTATAATAGCAAAAATACTGGGAAGAACTTAATCTCTATCAATAAGGCATAATTAAATAAAAGGCATATTTGAGAAGATGTCCCAGACAAATTGATATGTGAAAAAAAGCTAATTACAGAACAATGTGGATAGTAAATATGAATAGCAAGTGAGTCCATTAGTATAAAATCTAACATTTACCTAATCTATCCACCTACTCTGTATATGGTAGTCTGCACTTACGTCCAGAACATTTTCAAAAAGGGTATTCGACGCACAACATGATTCAAAACTGGGTGGCGTTAGGGTATAGCTGGGAAGATCTTATTTTCATTCCTAAGTTCTTTTCTAATAAGCATATATAACTTTGATGTTTGAAAAAAAGAAATGAATACAGTTGAAAAAAATAAGAGGAAATGTTTAGGAGCTAGAAGTTAGATATCAACTGAACTCAAGCCAAGTGTACAGATAGGAGTGTCTGAAATGGCTTTCCCCTTTCTGATGATGATATATTTGGAAAGGTCTGCTAGGGTGTTTCTAAGGAAACTTAGCAGCGAAGTCCAAACCGTCATCTCCATCAAAAAAAGGGAGTTGGTCTGTGCATTATGGGAAGATTAAAAGGGGAAGTGAACCGAATATTACATTAATAACACAAGTAAACATCTTCGTTTAAAACAACAACAGTCCTGCAGCGATTGAATCTCAGTAGACAGAACCAGACGAGAACAGCACTACTGCCCAGATAAGACCTTGCCAAGAGTGAAAGTATCAGCAAGAGGAAATGTATGCTAGCCTAAAACTCAATTAATTTCATCAAGGGTATCACTGAAAACAAATTATCATGTCTGATAACACAAAACCTTAGCAAGCCAAGGGACAAAGATAACGTTCAAGTTCAAAGACTTGCCGTTTACTTTGTTTTGAGTAAGCTACGTTTTGTCTAAACCTACGAGGAATAATTAAAGGATGTTTCCTGTGCTGTTTCTGGGATTAATTAAAGCCGTCCAGCGGTACCGATATGAGAACAATAGTAACAGAGCCAGCCAGTTTCATGTGCGCTGCTTGTTGCAAATCAACTGAGGAATTTGCTTTTCGGTAAAGTAGCTGAAGCTCACGTCTTCCTATTCGGGGGGAAAGCCACGCAAAGTGTATTCTTTTTCTCGAGAACTGCCCTTCGTTTTTCTTTGGTGAAATGAAGAAATGAGCCAAGGGGAAGCATGACATCCGGCCAAGCGCAGAAGGACACTGCTCTGCAGGTGATCGCCGTCTCTACGTAGCCATTGGCTCGTGCACATCCGATCACTGTCGTTTGGTCACTCAGCTGGAGCTGTTTTTGCTTTTGCTTTTTGATGTCTTAAAGCAAAATGTAGAGTTGAGGAAACAGCTCAGGAATGAAGGCTGTGTCTCTGTGTTCTCACTCCCAACTGTGACTCATATCTCTAATGAGGCTTGTGGCAGGCCACTTAACTCCTATGTCTCAGTGTCTCCATCCATAAAATGGAAGCGGCAGCACCACACACTGTGCAAGGGGTTTTGGAAATTAGCTAATCAGTGTGAAGAAATCTGAAAGAAAAAGTCTGTCTGTCTATCTCCTGGCAACTCGGGTTGCTAAATGATAAAACAAATTGTTGTCAAGGAGGAGAGCTTTAAAAAGAGCATAAGTTTTCATTTCACTGGGGTGGTCCTGAAGGATCTGAAGGCAAATATTGGTACAAGATAACCCCTCCGGGTCTTTTCCCCTTCTATGACTTCATAGTGCCAAAGCCTGAAAGAGGGTCTGGGTTATATCTACAAAAATGGACACATCGTTCTAGTCATTAAAAGACAATACTACACGATAGTTCTTGGGTGTTTTACAAATTGGGCTACACTGCCGAACTGTGAAGAAAAGTTTTAAAGGTCAACTAGTATAGTTCTTACAGACCTCAGGAGATGTTCTAGAAGCGTGACTTATCCACATGAATTTTAGCACAGACACTGGATGACTTTCTTTCAGTTAAAATTCTAAAGGAGCCCAACGGTCTAGAGAAGAGAAGATACAGAAACTGCTTTCAAATACAGATACCTCCCCCCACACACACACGAATAAAATAATTTAATGAACATATGGATTTTCGCAAATGCCACAGCTTGCTGCCAATTTTGCAGTTAATATTTCTGAAAGTCAGCATATGCTGATCTCCACGTGTTTATAAAACATTCTCAATCGTGAGGACAAAAGACTGTGCTTTGGCACGTTGACTAACCACATGGGCAATTATATCAGACTCTTACTTCACCCCAAAACCAGGAGAGTCGAGTAAGGAAGCCTCTTCTGCTGCTTTTTGTGATCTGCGTTAATACCTTAGGACTCCTGACGTAATCGCTTTCTGTGTGAACAGCTCACCAACATAAAAACAAACGAAAACAGTCCTTTAAGTATTTAGTAATTGTGAAAATATTTGGGAAGATAAAAACGTGGGATTTTGTGTGATATTTTCCAATGACAGCTGGAAATATGATTTTTCTTTACTTCAGGAAACTAAAACCTCTGGGATTTTTCAAATGTTTATTTTGGACAAAGACTATGAAAACATTCAGTATTTACCCTGGTGCCATTTGAAGCTCATGTTTTGTACGTTTGGGTCGTTTGGGCCTGAGATGCGCTCAAGCAAATTTTCACTTGAGTAGACGTGGCTTGGACTTGGAGCAAAACACTATCTGCCCCAGACTTGCCGCCGTGCGGAGAAGCTCACACTATGAATTAGTGTCTTTAAAAATGTCTTCTCTCAAGCTTGGGATCCTTTGGGGAGCTCTGAAAGTCAGGAATTTAAGACTTTCCCCTAAAGAAAGGGGTTCTGGTACATCTGGAAGATGCATTTTTTTGCTCATCCTTACAGAGGCACCGGGGTTCACGCTGACCTACATACACATGGAGATAGCAGGAGAGCCCCCCGTTCTCATTCTCCGTCTTCTCTAAGAGAAGCATTAGGAGAGACACAGTCCCTGATGATATATAGAGTAAGACAGCTTTTATATAACAGACCTTCTCTCAGTTCTTCTCTCAAGAGCTACACCTGTGCCTTCTCTTTGTGGGAGTGGGCAAGACTTTTTCATTGACTATGTCAGCAAGTCTTCCAGAAGCTTCTTGTGTCAGTGTTCTCCTACTTCACCCCATGTTTCTTCACCTGGTTAGGGTTACAGGTTCACAAGCACTTGGGCATCTTAAAATAATTTGCCACTCTTGATGTAGTTACTGAAGAAGTGGTTTGAGAATGACAAAGATTTAGGCAAGAAATCCAGCTAATAGGCAAAGCCAAGCAAGGTTGGGGAGTAGTGTCTGGTAATACCTATGTGGGAACAGGTAGTTCTTGAGCCTGAGGAGTAAGAACTTTCTATGGAGATGAGATTTTGTCTTTCCAGAAGAGGTTCTCATCTAGCCCGGGTCTGCCCAGCAGCCTCGCGGTAGAGCTCAGAAAAAAAACTGCTTTACTCTTTGTCCCTGTTGTGATTCCCTTGGTAGGGGGACCTGGATCAGCAGACTGTCTAGTAGAGCATTGAGCTCCCTGTCCCTAAAAGTGTACAGGCAGCAGCCAGATACCTATATGCTCAGACATGGCAGAGATGGGCATTGTGATTTTTACTGTAATTTTAACCTAAATCTTAATCTTTTCTTGAATCAATGTCAAAACCTAGCAAAATAACATGATTTTTTAACCAAAGATCCATGGTTTCAAAAGGCAATGTGTGTGAAAACCCAGTATACAAAACAGCTAAAAGTAGAGTTGTGGGGGCCTGCGACCCAGCACACTCGACTTCTCCTCAATCTGTGAGAACCTATCCTCAGACCATCGTATAAAAATCATTGCTATAACTAAACACGTGTACCTTTGCGTCCACACACACCTAGCACAACACGTACTTACAAATGGATTCTCTTTTTTCCCCATTGTAATATACAATCAGGTTTCAGTGTTCCTGTGGCCTAACATGCAGCAGTCCACGGATTGTATCCATCTGTTCATAAATATTTACTAAGAGCCCATTGGGTGCCAGGCACTGTCCTATAGCTGGGATACAGGGATGAAAATCACACGAGTCCCCGCCTGTAGAGAAATGTACCGCGTATGAGGCTTTAATGAAACGATCAGATGGCTGCAAAAACATGAGCTTCCCCTTCCCACCTTCCTTCTCCCCCTCTGCCTTCTCCTGTGAGTCGTACCTCTCCAGCCTCGAACTCAGGAATCCAAAGCTCTGCGGCGTCTTCCTTTGTCTCACCCAGCACCAGGTGAGACTTGAACTCCAGGCAAATTCTTGAACAATTAAGCTGGCGTTGGAGGGGAAGTTGGATCACGGCACAGATCATCTGGAGAAACCTGAAAGTTTTAGTCCACTACAGTGGTATGACATGGTCACAAAAAGACGAAGGCTGCATGAACAGGGGCACAGTTTTTGACGGAGTAAATTTCTAGTCCTGCTCTCTTGCTTCTGTTCACACCACTTCCAGGGACCAGTTCTGGGAGCCATTTCAATAAGGACATTGACCAACTAGAGGTCAAGTAGGACAATGGGAGATCAGAGGCCACTTACACAAAGAATGCCTCAAGGAAATGGGGACATTGAGCCTGAAGAGGACGAAATGCCTTTACTCTGTGTGTGCAGAGGATTGGGAGGGAGGAGAAAGGTGTATGGGAGTGAGAGGCAACCATCTGATAGAGCTGTTGTGTTGAAGAGGGAACCGCTTGATCCTTACGTTCTCCAAGACAGACAAGATCAATGAGCGAACTTCAAAGGAAAGAATACTTGCACTCAATATAAGGAAGACTTTCCTAGTTATTGCAATGTCCCACACATGGCTGCCTTGAAAAGGAGTGAGTGCCCTGTAACTGGAAACATTCAGGTCAGAACTAAGTAACCGTCAATGAGGGTGATGTCACGAAGATTCCCGCAACTGTTTCGACAAGCGTCTGTTGTGTACCAGTCATGTAGATGCTGGGAGACGCAGAGAGGAAGAAGTGCTTCCTCCCTCACAGAGCTCACGTTTAAGGAGGCCGACATGTAAACAAACCAATAATGATAATTTAGTATAATCTGTGCAATGAAAAGAACATGTACCAAGTTTAACTAGTAAAGAAAGAAAAATTGATGAGGTGCTGGGAGGAGGAGAAGACAGAATGGAACCAGAGAAGATTTTAGGGAGAAGGTGATGTTTGAGCCAATTTGAGGGGTAAGGAGGAGTCTTGTGAGGCTCCCGTTGTTCAATAAGTCGTGGTCCATACAGCGGACATGCAGTGGGGATGGATATGCAAAAGGCCTAGGGGTAGGAAGAGCATGGCTTATCAGGGAAGCAAATGGCTTAAAGTGTCCAGAGCACGAGGTGGCGGGAGAAGTGAGGAGATGGGGAGTGGCAGGAGACCAGAGGAGATGGGAGGTCAAGAAAGAGAATGGCCTTTGATCTTGAACAGAAGGGCTTCTCTCACGGAGATGAGAGGAAATGCGTAGGGATATGGAGAGGGTAAGGACTGGTCGGTGAGATAAATATGGTTGGTGACAACGTATTTCTCAGTGAAGTAAGAGGTGAATGGCTCAGAGTAAGAGGAATGAAGGCTATGTGTGTGTCTTGAGGAGACTGTCACAAAGGGTTAGCATAATTGTAGGCAATGTCAAAGAAAGATCAAATAATTGATAGACAGCATTGAGGACCCCAAATGAGAATGAAACCTGCAGCATCTGTCCACATGGGTCTGTGATTTTCTTCAGAGCACTCAATTGTGTTGGAGGTCAGAATAGATGGCCTTCAAAGTCTTTTCTGAATTTAAGATTCTCCAATTCAATGCCCAGTCATTAATCCTTCTTGGGCATATGGGATATTTCTTTAAAATCCCCAACTTTTAAAAATAATTAATTGAATTTAAATAAAATAAGATTTAAAAAACAACTTTTTTACATATATCACATAATTTGGCAAGTGTAATTACATAATTCAACAGTTTTTAGTATATTCACAGGGTTGTGTAACTATTACCACAGGAAATTTAGGAACATTTTCATCACCCCAGAAAGAACCTTGTTCTCATTAGCAGTCACTCCCTATTCCCTCCCCACCTTACCCTAGCTTCTCGCAATGACTAATCTATTTTCTGTACCTATAGTTGTGCCTATTCTGCACATTTTATATAAACGGAATCATATAATATGTGGCCTTTTGTGACTGGCTTCTTTCACTTAGCATAACGTTTTCAAAATGCATCCATGTTATAGCAGGAATCAGTGGTCCATTCCTATTTAGGGCTGAATAATATGCCATTAAGGACATACCATGCTTGTTTATCCAATCATCATTTGTTGGGCATCAGGTTGTTTCCACTTTTTGGCTATTTCAAGTAATGCTGCTATGAATATTCACACAGAAGTTTTTGCGTGGATGCTTGTTTTCATTTCGTTTGGCATACTGAATGATTTTTGGACCCCCACTGCCTGAGCTATTACATGAGTTCACTGTGTTTCCAGGTTACCGCAACTTTTCTAAGTAACGTTGTGGAATCTTCATCTCACCAATTCCCCAAAAGTACAAAATAGCAGCACCTTTTTGGGGTCTATCTGTAGACCTTCGTTTTCTTCCTAAGGAAGGCCTGCCTGCAGGTTCCAGGCCATGAGGCCTATCTAAAGAAGCTGTTGTCCCTACAAATATGTGTGTGTGTGTGTGTGTGTGTGTGTGTGTGTGTGTGTGTGTGTGTGTGATTTTACACTGTTCGTAAACAGAGTACATCTATTATTATAGAATGTTATTATTTTTTCATCTAATTAATGAGAAATCATTTGTCCCCTAGTTGCGGGCTGTCTTTATAAGGCAGAGCAGATAGGAGAGGAGAATCGTTTCAAGAACCATTTCAAGTAAAAGACAACAATTTGGGCACAGTTACGGTGCTGCACCAGATGCCTTTTTCATGCTGAAAGAGACACCGGGTCAAAGCACTTCTAAGTAACTTTATGTGGGGGAGGGGATATGGTTAACTCTTCCCGTGCATGCGTCCCTACCCAGCAATCCTGAAAAAGAAAAAGGAAAAACAGGCCCTACTGATGGTCTAAGTCCTCATACTTTACCACAGGGCTGAATGAGGAGGATTTATTAATAGGAAGCTAGCTCAAAAAGCATCACTATTAGATCTTATAGGTGGTGACTGATTCCTGTAGCCTCTGTGTCTGGGGGACTCTTCTCCCAAGGCCCTTCAGCATGTCACTAGGGGAAAACCAAAAAAAACAAAAACAAAACAAAAACCTCTCTGTCCTGAGGCCTGCAAGATCTCTGTCATTGGCCTTGTAATGAACTTCTCCCTGAGATCTCCTCTGCCTGGGGACCCGCTTATAGCACTGTTCTCAAGATTTGCTTCTGTGCTGTCTCTCAGTGAGGACTTTTCTTTTTTCTTTTTTTTTTTTTTAAGATTTTATTTTTATTTATTCGACAGGATAGAGACAGCCAGCGAGAGAGGGAACACAAGCAGGGGGAGTGGGAGAGGAAGAAGCAGGCTCATAGCGGAGGAGCCTGATGTGGGGCTCGATCCCATAACGCCGGGATCACGCCCTGAGCTGAAGGCAGACGCTTAACCGCTGTGCCACCCAGGCGCCCCTCAGTGAGGACTTTTCTTATTCACTTCACCGGTAATTCTTGTGGTAGGATCTGTTTCCCTAGCTTCACCCCCATTTCCATACTCTCTGAAAACTGACACACATCCAGGCATATAGGAAGGAGGTAAAGCCGAGATGAAGACTAATTCAGAAAGCTCTGAACAGTTTCTTCTCTGGCTCCCTGCCTTTTTGCCCCAAGTTCTTCCATACGCCCAGATTGTTCTTTCTTCCATATGTTTCCTATTTGGCCAGAAGCTTGCTCTCCATTCTCTTCAGTGAACCAGATGTGAGGACATTCACCCTGCTCACATCGGGGGAGGGACTCTCTCACCACAGAGTGATTTATAGTCTAGTTTAGAGATCGGTATTTTATAAGAAACTCCCCAACAGCCACTATGGAATGTTCTTACAAATTACAGGAAGATCCATGCTGACATTATCCATTTTAATAACTGTCTACCGACAGATATGGAGAGATCACCAGCCTTGCTAAAACTGGACCACTGAAGACAAAATTTAACTGGGTCAAAATGGAACTGGACAGGCGAGGTGATACTCTTAATCAGAAGAAATCATTCAGAGCATCATAAATCGTTCTCTGCCTGTCACCAAACCTAAATCTTGCAGCTAGTTCCTGAGGGCTTTAGCGACAAAGGTTTTTAGCAGAAAATAACGCTATCATTATTTTTTTTTAATATTTTAAAATGGTGATTGAGGGCTTCTGTTTCTAAGTAAGATGGAATAGGAAGCAATAGAACACCATTTCCTCTGTAACAGTTAAAAGAGCCAGATAATTGGAAAAAAAATATATATATATAAATATTTACAAGCATGGAGTTTAATATATTTTAAAATGCATATATAACATATTTATATATACATATAAATTAAAGTACATTATATATTATATTTATATAAATATAAGTCAACCCTCATTATTCACAGATTCCTTATTCGAGAATTCTCTTCTCCACAAAAATTTATTTGTAATGCTAAATCGAAGTTCACAGTGTTTTTGTGGCCATTTGTGACACGCATATGTACAGAATGGCAAAAACTTTGAGTGGCCCCACACGCACGTTCCCAGCTGAGATCAAACGAAACAACATTCTGCTTCTTGTTTCAGCTCTCATTCTATACATAAGTGTCCTTTTCATGGTCTATTTAGTGCCATGTTTTTTGTATTTTGGGGCTTTTGTTGGTGATTTTGCGTTTTAAAATGGCCTCCGGTTGTGGTGCTGAAGTGATAAATTCAAGAACGCTTTGACGTACCTGATGAAGAAAATAGCATGCCTTTGTTCAGGCATGAATTGTAGCACTGTTGGCTGTGAATTCACTGTTAATGAAGTAACAGGATATATTAAATAATCTAATCCTGCATTTCTCCTGGGACAATGATTCGGTCTTCGCTAATTCGGTGTGTGTGGTGACTTTATAGAACATAACTACCTCAAATAATGAGAACCAACTGTGTGTGTAGAATTTTTGCATATATACTTTTATTTGTATGTATATTTATATAATTTGTACATATATGTGTACATATATTTTAAGACATTGGAGCGATGTGCTACAAGGAGGACTGAATGAACTAAACCAGAGTAGCACGCCCTTCCAAGGAAGCAAGCTGTTGCTGGCTACTTACTTACCTGGGGGTATTTGCAAATTGTGACTAAAGACTGAAAATTAGACTTGAGGGGAGGAGAGGAGCCAACATGGCTTTTGATGGTTGTGCAAGACTATTGTATCAAACTGGAAATTTGAGGAGCTCGAAACACGGTGGCCATTTTCCCCCAGAGTTCATTTGCTGAATCCACCTCCGTGTGGGAGGCTGGAGAGTGTCTAAAAGACAGATTATAATCCTCCTTCATCTAGCAATATTTGGTAGATAAAGTACTACATGAAGAAGAGGAATTTCATTAAACACGGGGCTGGTCTTCTCCTTGAGACATTTGAAATATTTGCCAGATCATGGACCAGAAGGCTGAAGAAAGCAGCTCAAAGCTACCACAGAGACATTGACTCACACAGCTTTTCGGGGTGGGGAGATGGTATGGAGACCTGCCAGGTTCTTAATCACAACTTGGAAAGGTTTCCTCCTCGAGACATTTGAAACCAGAGGTAGATTAAGTTTAATTAAAGCTGTAGTCCAGCTCTATCCCAACTCACTTTCTGATTGGATCTAGAAAGGATAGGTCTTTTCTGAGGAGGAAAGAATATAAACTTCAATCTCTACAACTCATTTTTATACAAAGTCTGACATTAAATTAAAAAAACAAAAAACAAGACAAAAAACATGAAGAAGCATAAGAACAGTAGTCAAGAACAAAAATAATCAAAAGGAGCAGACTTACAGATGATTCAAATGTTGGAGTTAACAGATAGACCTAAAAGAATTACAATGACTATGTTAAATAAAATATAGAGAAATATGGCAGAATGGTTGAAAAAACTACTAATTTTAGCAGAGAATTGGAATCTATAAAACCAGATGGACCTTCTAGAATTGAAAAACACGGTATCTGAAATTAAAAACTTAGTGGATGAAGTTTAGAGCAGTCAAGATACAACAGAGAAAGGTCAATAGCTATACATTCAAACTCAAGGTTAGAGAGAAAAAAGAGAATTGTGGGACAGAGTGAAAGAGAGATGTGAGATACAGTAAAACAATCTAGTGTACATGTAATTTGAACTTCATAAATGAGGAGAAAGAGAACAAGGCAGAAGAATTATTTGAAAAGATAATGGCCAATAATCTACTTATAGAAATTCAAACTCAGAGAACCCCAACCAGGTAAATACAAAGAAAATCACAATTAGGCACATGATAGGCAAACTGCTGAGAATAAAAAATAAAGAGAAAAATCTTAAAAGTAGTTAGAGGAAAGAGACACCTTACCTTCAGAGGGACAAAAACAAGAATTAAAGATAACTTCTCAGCAAAAACCATGGATGCAAAGCACATACTTGAAGAGCTGAAGGAAAAAAGCTGCCAACCTGCAATTCAGCACCCAGAGAAATTATCTTTCAAAAATGAAGGCAAATTAAAAGCAAGAGCTGAAATTCATTTCCAATATATCTGCACTCCAATAAATAAAGTTCTTTAGCTTTAAGGATATATATAAAAATTCATCAAGCTGTCACTTGGGATTTATTAACCTTATTGTATTTACATTTTTTTAAGTATATAATAAAATTGACCCTCAAGTATAGAAAATTCTCAGCCTCTCTCCCCATTTCAGGACTTCAAACCATCTGCTCTTGCCTAATTCTCTATGTGACTGGGAAAGCAAGTGTCTTTAACAAAGACCTCTAACAAGAACTCTGAACACCAATTAAATCAATGAAAGAAAGAACATGGAATAAGATGACAAATACATATAATGAACTGTGACCCCATTGATTTACTGACTTTTAATCTTCTTTTGCTCAGAATCCTGAATTTCATACATTTCTGGTTATTTTCCAAAAAGTTACTTGCTGTCTTTTCTGCCTTCCAATGTAATCTCTAGAAGAGTATCTGCCTGTTGGGTCCTTATCATCTACTGTAAGTTGATCTGCAATGGATTCTAAAACATGCTTTGGATTGTGTGCGATCCCAAATAATATAGTTATGAATTATATACTATCTCGGTTGTTCCCTATTTACTTACTGTCTTGCCTTCTCAAGTTTCATTTGGTAGCAGATTAATAAAGATATTTTCTATCTGAAAGCTTTTTCTGCCTCCTAGGTATGTATTTATCCTGAGATATACTGTCCTCCCATCCAAAGGTTTTCCTGGATTTCCTTAAATGTCTATGGATGGGTCTGCCTTGCCAGTTCTATATACTGGCATAAAACTATCCAACTAAGACCCTAACTGAAGATTTATGACTTCTCCTCCTTCTAGCCCATGGCTATGTTACAATTCTTTTCCCATTTATCATTACTTAACATATATACCTTATGTACTAAATCTTTCTTAGCCCCAGTTCTTTGCTGTAACTTTAGATATATGTTGTTGTGGACCCACTTGTTAGGTATTTAGTTAGCACAAAGATAATCCCAAAGATAGTCTTCCTTGATTTTTGTCAAATCTACAAAAATTCGTACAAGCTTTTAATCTTCTGTGCAAGATTACAGACTTCACAGACCCAAGTGTGAAAAGTGAGAGGACCATGAAAAAATAAATTCTCAGGAATTTATAGATAGCACCTGCAGTTCAATGCATCACTCAGATGCTCTTGATTTTCATAGGCCTCGAAATCAGCAGCTTAATCCAAGTGTACCAAAATCTCCAAGGAACTTTAGGCTTCAGATGACGTCTTAGTAACAGATACAAATCACATTTGCAATGTGACATCTATTAGTAATCATCGAACATGCATTAATAGATGTGTAGTCAATTGACATTTCGTAAACAATTAGTGATGTGTAGTAAATTAGTAATTCGTAGGAAAGGCTTACTAGTGACGTGTAATGAGCCTGGATCATGAAACACTGCTAGGTGGCTTGTCCTGCCTCTTTCCCGGTACTCCGGGGAATATCAGGAAATGGGGCAAGCATCTTTTCCATAAAGTCATATTAAAAGTTCTATTAATCCCAAATGTTACATTAAAAGAACTAACTTTCCTGTATCCTGTAACATTTAAACATGGGAGTTAAAAAAGAAAATTCCATGCTCTTGAAGAGAAAAAACTTGATACGAACCAGCAGAAACCTTTACCTGTAGTTGCAACTTCGGTTATTCTTTCTGTGCCTCTTCCATTTAACTACAGCCTTTACGTCAGTCCTAGTCCCACCTTTGATGCCTTAGGCTGCCATCTTTTCAAGTCTGACTTTGAAGAAACTACAGGATCAAGAAGCAGTTACCCTTCTGGCGAACTCTCCTCCAACACACTGATGTTGCCAAGGGGAAAGGAATCCACTGTCACATTTCCTTTCTTGGACAGAGTCACGTCCTGTATCTACAGGGTGTTTTGAGAGAAGCCCTGGTCCTCTGAGCCCTACGTTATCTCTCTGTAGAACAGCCCTGCTAGAAAAAGAGGCACTCTTGAACACAGAATGGAATCTACGTGAGACAATATGTTTATTGTTTTTAAATTGCAAATAACGGTTTTAGAATCAGACCAGCCTGGGGGCGCCTGGGTGGCTCAGTCGTTAAGCATCTGCCTTCGGCTCAGGGCGTGATCCCGGCGTTCTGGGATCGAGCCCCGCATCAGGCTCCTCCGCTGGGAGGCTGCTTCTTCCTCTCTCACTTCCCCTGCTTGTGTTCCCTCTCTCGCTGGCTGTCTCTCTCTCGGTCAAATAAATAAAATCTTTAAAAAAAAAAAAAGAAAAAGAATCAGACCAGCCTGGGTTCAAATTCTGACTCTATCATTTAATATTGGAGAGACTTGAAGGAAGCTTGACATACCCTTTCTCAATTGATTCTAAAAAGAGGAATAATAACACCTACTTTGTAACGCTGTTGTAAGGATCAGGGATAATTTATGTTAGATGCTGGAATGCTGTGTAGACAAAATAGGTGCTCAACTAACGGTAATTTGCTGTTTTTTGAGTAGCTTCTCTAGTAGAAGGAAGAGGGCACCCTGGTGTAAAACAAACACTGTATTTGCTTCTGTGGAAGCAGGGGGGTCACTTCACAAAGTGGGTAATCTAGCTTGGTACAGTAAGCATTCAGTAAACTTCAGGGAACTAATGGTAACAGACTATTTCCTGTTTATACCAGAAGAAGAATATCTTTTTTTTTCCCTAAACAGCTGATGAATGTCATTGTCTTCAAGTGCTCACTGTGCTCTGATAGTCTCAGTTAATAAAATGCAGTGTCCAACAAACAATATACTCTTAGCTGCAGATTACTAAATCAAAGCTATTAACTAGAATGTCAAGGCTTTGATTATGCCATTATGAATGGTGCTAATAATAGGACCTTGGTTCCTGAAAGATCTGAAAGTATCTTTTGAATCATCAAAAACTAAATTGATTCAATGTGATTTTTCCATTGAGCATATTTGAGGCATTCAAAGCCTTTGAAATTGGTAGCCTAGGGAAGCTCCTTGAGGGAAGGCCACGATGTTCTTGGTTATTGCCTGATTATCTATGTACCCAATGCCTAAAGAAGTAGAAACTCCATAAATATCTGTTGAACTTAAAAATAGGGCGTGGGGTGGGGGTGGGAGTTGATAAGGAATGCAGCATATATGGCAATTCAGTCTTCTAACTATGGATTTAATTAGTGAGAACAACATATTGCTAAACCACAATAGAAAACAGAGGCATCATTAAAGTTTAGGGGCCTTAATATTAGTATTTAAATAGCAGAATTTCTTTATGAAACGGAATTTCTCTAGCTATGCTGCCGGGGGGGGGGGGGCTCACCTTATTATTTTCTCATCTGTGTGAACAGTGGTTTCTAAAGATAGATAAAAGTGCAAGAGATAGGTTTTCTAAACACGCAGGCATTCCCCAGATCTGGCAATGTTACTACTAGAAATAAGCAGCATAGTTCTGATAAACTTCATAACACTGAAACAAAGAAAATACTTACTAGGTATAATTATTAGGTAATCCAACACGTTAACCTCCAATGAGAAGTTTATTTAACTCAAGATGTTCAAAGATCAGAGGTATGAAATGTCACAAGTACATCTTCAAAGATTAGCTCTAAATAAATGCTCAAGTGTAATTGTGAATTTGCCGTATTTTATAGATTCCTCCTTATTACGTATAAGCCCCTGTGTGCATATGTAACCCTTCAGAAACATATTTTGTAAAACAGAATGGAATCACCTATAATTAAACAAGGAGCTTGCAGGGATAACGGAAAAAAAGAAGACTTTAGAAGCTTTTGGCTTTTTGTCCCCTTTTCTGTAACCTTTTTCTTTTTTTTAAATATAGGCCTGCCTTAAAATGCCGGCATATTTTGCTTGTAACATATATGTATTCTTTTTCTTCCACTCAGGTGGAGACAAAGTGAGGTTTCTTAAATCTCAGTGAGATGATGATGACTTCTGAAATGCGAAAAGGGGCGGTTCCACAAGCCACCCAAAGATCGGCCCTGCTGAAGCTGATGTGAAGAGAATTTAAGAGAAGGCGGCACAGTGACATATGTTGAGAAGAAATGAGTAGCCTTCATACCTAATCCATTACTTCACTCCTTATGTCGAAAGCCCTGCTGACAGTCTCCCCTAGCGGGCCTTGTTTTTCACCAACCACCCCCCCCCCTTCGTGCCAGATCTGGGCGTCTCTGTCCCAGCCACGCAGAGCTGTGCCAGGCCCACTCACAGGCCCTCTGCCACTTCCCAAGGGCCTCACCCTGACCCATGGCCGGTTCACGGGCTGCCCCAGAACGTGCAGCCCAGGCTCCTTTTGTCTTCCTGGAACATCTGCTTACAAAGAAGAAAGCTTTCCCTCAAACTGATGTTTTCTTTTCCCGTTTCTCTTTTGGATCCCAATCTCTCCTGTGTGCTAACCTAAACTTACTGACACGCTTTGCGTGAATTTTTGTTTTGAACCAGACCCATCAAATTGAAGCTAGTGTTCTTGGGAAAATCACAAAATGACTGCTTGAACTGCTATTTTATTGAATTAGGACATACATTACAACATCTGTTTCATAGTTACTATAATAAATAATGTTTCACTTCTCAAGACTTGAGTTATAAAAATAATTGATTTTGACATTAGCCCATCTATTTAATATGGGCTATAAAGTGCTCAAAAAATTCTAAATAATATGATGGCCTGACAAAGGAGGCAATCTGCTAGTTAGATGAGGACCCTGGAGCTCTGTGTAGGGGTCCTACAGAAATACAATGACAAAGGCCATAGGTATCAGCTGTCTGGCCCTGATGTTTGTTTAGCCAACCAGCACAGCTGAGGGTAGAAGTCCTGTATTCGTTTCTATGGTTATAAACGGTCCCACCCTTCTGGACATTTACATTGAATCAGTCAGCCAGTCAGCCAGTTGTGCAAAAAAAAAGGGTCTGGGAGTAATTAAAATAAGAGTTATAATTTTTTTTTTTTTTTGCCATTTTACCATTCTTTGTCAGACTCTAACAAAACCAACCTGAGACAAGAACAACATATCTGAAAATGGTAAAGATACACTAGCAAGCATAGGAACACACGAGTAATTAATTCTGGCTATTAAAGGTGCATGGATCAGGTGTCCCTCCCTACACCTCCTCAGCTATGTTTGCCACAGGAATGCAAACAAGTCCACGCAGGCCTGGCCCACTGAGAGGTGGGCCCGGTAGGGCCTGAGTGGTGTGAGGAACCCTGGAGGCTCCTGGGAAAGAACTCTCTCTGAGGAGAGGCTAGGTTTGTTCTAGTAACAGTGCTTCCACTGCCAGAGGAAATGGGGATGATACGAACAACCAAGCATGTATCACTCAGATTTGTCCTTCAATGTCCTCTTCAAGAACTGGCGGCGAGGAAGCTTCCAGAAAAGGTGAAGTCAAGCCTCTGTGATGTTTTGGGAAGTGGGAGACTCTTGCCTGGCACACAGTGACTCTAAAGCTTTGACGGCATAGCAGGGAACTTGTGACGGTGGCAGAACCAGCACCGGAAATCCCCAAGAACCTGTTTGGCAGGAAGAGAGGGTTGGCGGGCCCTATGCAGGCACCTCGATATGGCCCCACCGCCACAGTTGTGGCATACTAAGTTTTTGAACTTTATTTCTATTTTGCATTGGAAAGGGATGAGGCGGTGGTTGTAGTTCTGAGAATATCAAGAGCTTGAGCCCCACTCAGGCTTCATAAGAAGGCCGGGGGCTCCAACACTTGCGTGTTGCCCCCGCAGAGCCATCCGGTTTTATGGAACTGCATTGGCTTGGGTAATGAGCCTATGTGCAGGCCCTTCCCAAATATTTGGAACAACGTACAACTCCTAAGACTTCCCCAGGACCCGTAGGACCCCCGGCAGTGATAGATTATGTATTCCAGTCTGGCCGAATGGGAGCTATGAGCATAATTAATTTGATTTGGAAAAATTTTGTCGAGTGTGCCATTTCTCATATTAGAGTATTGTGGTGCAATTACATCCATGCCAATGACATTGGGGGATGTGGAACAAAAGAAATTCTATCACTGCTAATGACTCCATTTTTGTTCCCAGGCTAGAACAAAAAGGTTTACAAAACCAAATGCTAAGAAGTTGCTCAGTAACCGTCTTCAGTGAAAGCCAAACACCAACAACTTATGTAGAGTAAGTGGTAGAAAAGAAATGTATGTTGCAAGGAAAAGATATAGGGCGTGACTCTGGCCCAGTTACAAGCACCAATTTCTAAATACAAATCTCTTATTTATCTGGTAAACCGTTGATTAAATAGCAGCAGTAATCACAGACATTAGTTTCACCTCTTCCACGAAGCAGGTAAACTCCTCTGTTTTACTCACACTGGCAACTTACCCACCCTTATTCAATGCCAGTTGCGTCTGATCTATGAGATCCAATATGGGGTAAAGGGCATCATGCACCGTGAAGAAAGCCTGCACACGATTGCCTCACAATCACCCTCACTGTGGTCTGACATGAAGAGAGTGAGCATGGAAGTCGGATATTTACCCATGTTAGGCCAGTCTAGGAATGTCCATCCCCAAGGATCTGGGCCGGGGGGCGGGGGGGGGCGGGGGGGCGCGGAGGGGGATTAAGTTAATGTAATCTTTTATACCAATCACACTTAATTACCACAACGAAGTTTGGTGAACAGTCTTGAAGGCCAAGCCTAGAATAGTTGTGAGAGATCCATGGCAAAAAAGAACATATTAGAATTTCTGTTTGTGTTTGTATCTTATTTAAATAATCCTCAATCATTTTAAATATATGGCTGGACACTGCCATATTCTATACGTATTCTATACGTCAGAAGGTCATGCGCCATAAACAGAAGATGACATAGCAATCCCAAAACACAGAGAGGTTGCCCGCATAGCTCTTACTTGTGGGTTTGCTCTCAGTATGTTGAGATTTACCACTATGCCCAGTTAAGTGAATGTATAGATCATATTGTCTAATTCACAAAATGGGCAGGAGGATTCAACTTATTCTTAAAATGAAGTCCCAAATTGAAATAGTCCCAGTAATGCAAATATGTAGAATTAGAGATTGGCCACGTTCCTTCAGTTATGAATTGAAAACAAAATTTTTAAAAAATCTTTCCAGGAGTTGCTTAGAAATATGAAGGACAGGATTTGAAACTACAAATCCACAGTCACTCTCGTTGAAGTTGAACCTTGCACTAGCAATGTAAAATCACTTAGGATATTAGTTAATAAGGCTTAGAAGCACCACTATCAGCTAGTCATTTATAAGCTAAGAAACTAGCACATATTAATATAAACTTTGGTGAGGGAACATATTTTTGTGTTGTTAATTTTAGAAATAAAGGTGTTTATTTCACCTTTATCTTATTCGTTCAATTCCTTTTTTGTGTCTCTTTTATATTGTACATACAAAAACATAAGACGAAGTTCTAATATGGGTGAATCAATAAAGTTCAGAGACCACGGCTGTAACTACAAATAAGGAACGTACGCACACGTATTTCACAGAGCTCTCTAGAGTGTTAACCTGCAAGCAGGATGAAATCTCTCTCTAAAATTGGGCCTCACGTTATTTAATTAAAGAAAGGATTCTGAAACGAAAAAGAGAATTTTGCAACGGCGGCGCTAGGCAGTATTATACCCTAACCTATAATGGGTGGGGAAAAAAGCCGCCCATTTTAGAAATATGCTCCTAATCATTTTTTATTCACTGGAAACGTAAAAACCCTGTTGTTAGAACTTTAAGTCAATATAATTGCCAAGAATCCACCAGTTCCTCCGTGGAAGCTCGAGAGTGAAAGGTTCAGAATGGGACGCAGGAAGAGCAGTCAGGTTTATTGTCCATACGTGGCCATTAGTTCTGATAACAATACCATCCCAAGTACGGAGATAAAACACATTTCACTGAAACATTTTTTTTTAAGATTTTATTTATTTATTTGAAAGAGAGAGAGACAGCCAGCGAGAGAGGGAACACAAGCAGGGGGAGTGGGAGAGGAAGAAGCAGGCTCCCAGCGGAGCAGGGATTCCGATGCGGGGCTTGATCCCAGGGCCCTGGGATCAGGCCCTGGGCCGAAGGCAGATGCTTAACGACTGAGCCACCCAGGCGCCCCTCATGGAAACATTTTTAACCTAACTAGCTAAATCAGCCCTCAGTTAGACATACTTTTAAAGCCAAGATAAAGGTCAATCATATTTTTAATATTAAGTCTCATCCTTTTAGATGCTGACATAACATTAATTCTCTCACAACTATATGTCATTTGGAAACAAAAGAAATTATCTTTTGGACCCCTCGGTGGCTCAGTTGGTTAAGCGTCTGCCTTTGGCTCAGGTCGCGATCCCAGGACCGTGGGATCGAGTCCCGCATCTGGCTTCTTGCCCGGCAGGGAGCCTGCTTCTCCCTCTGCCTGCGGCTGCCTTTCTTGCTCTCACTCTCTCGCTGACAAATAAATAAATAAAGTCTTTTTAAAAAGGAAAGAAAATGTCTTTTTAAAATCTGAATTCTTTTCGATCCTCTATATGCTTGAAAATGTTCATAATGCGATGTTAAAGCCTTCGTGTTTTTCTGGCTTACACGTGGAGACGTACTCTAATGTTTGAATGTGTAGAAATGCATAACCCAGAAGAGTATAAATTAGAAATGCAGATATTAAAAAGGATCCTTTACACTTGTTCCTTCTATTTGTATTATAGCCCCGTGCATGTGAAAAATATATATGAGATTTTAAGAAGAGAAAAATACATCAAGTATTATATCTACTCTCTACATACCAGTGAAAATAAGTTGTAGAAACTATGATGGGAAAAAATTACTAAATTTTAACTAAACCCAGGTAGAAACGTAGAATTTGAGAAATGGAATTCATCCTGCCTCTCATTTTATAGAAGGGCGAGCCGAGTCCCGGAGAAACTAAACGCCCCCGAGGGCTGCGTGGCTTCTGTGCCGAGCCAGGTGCAGTGGGCTTCCCACAGCAGGAGCCACGTCCACATCGGTATCTGAGTCTATCTGCATCTATCCATACCCATGTATCAATATCCATACATACACATCAATACGTTTGATGGCATTGAAAATAAAATTAAATCAAATAGTCATTTTTTCCCTGGCAGGCCCCTCCTCTCTTTGTATTTCTTCTTAAAAAGGGACGGTGACCTCCAGGGACAACAAATCAAGATGGTATTTTTTTCTGGTAGGAGACGGTGATCGTTCACGAAGATTGACGTCTTGTCTGCTTGAAGCCTGGGGCTTCTCACTCCAGGGGCGTGCTGATTGGAGACACCTGCCCTTCTCTTCGCCCTGGTTTTATACCTTCCCTCTGCATCAAGCCTTCACTCACTTGATTCCCATTTATTAAGCACCTAAATGGTGCCAGCTGCAAAGGATTTACAGGAGAAATGGACCCCATCCCCACCGTGAAGGATCCCTGTCAGGTGGCTAGGGAGGCCACACTTTATTCCCACTGTGCTGAGGGGCTCAAACTGCGGAACAGTGAATCCCGTGGGGCTGCACCTGCGACGTGTGAGTGTTCAGGTTAGGTTAATACTTTGGCATCCCTCCCAGGGATCTTCCTTACGTAGGTGCTAGACGTTACCTAGAGGAGCCGCGAAGTGCGAGAGAAAGGAGGAAAAACGAGATTTTCCTCCCTGCTCAGTGTGGCTTCTGTGGTGCTCAAAGCACGGGGCAAACTCTCCTCACTGCGAGGGCTGGGAGGGAGGAGCAGGCGGACACATACCGAACATCTGTATTTTATCCGGCCTCTACTTTGACAGACACTTTCTCTCTGAGGGTATGTCCTGACCGTGTGCTGTGTCTAATTCTGTGATGGATGACGTTGTAACACGGTTCTCCTTTTTAGTCTCTCCCCTTCTCTCATTTCAATTCTTGCCCTGTTACGCAGGATTCTATGTCTCTAGAAGTTAAATATCTTGAGATTTTTGGCCTCTCTGGCATGAAGCCCCCCGAAAATGGCCTAGGTCTTTGATTCTCATAGAAATCTGGCATTCGCTTATGACGAGCTATTCGATTGGCTCGAACAGCTCAAAATGAACATGATTGATCTATAGGCCCTTTTTAGACATTCAGATGCTTGGTTTGAGAGGTCTGCTTAGATCATTTTTGGCCCCATGAAATGATAGACATTTTCTTTTTACAGTATAAGAAATAGGGTATCTTCAGAGGATTCATGATTTCTTTATCCCTCCCCGTGCTTCCCACACTTCCCTCTTGTTTCCCAGAGGTGTAATTGTTCTTTGGGCTGTGCCCAATCCCTTCAATAATGCAAGGCAGAAGATGTCTCACAGCAATCAAACTAATGAAATATAAAAGGTTATTAAGAGAAGAAAATTCCATAAATATCTATAGGGCAATGGGACCATGAGCAATCAGCTTCATGAGCATATAATAATATGACTTTGTATCTTTCATGAGGCTCTCTGAGTGCTTTATGTAGTAGTCAGTATTATTAGTCTACTTTACAGACGAAGACATTGACACATAGAGAGACGTGTATTCCCAAGGTCATACACTGAGTCCAGGGCAGAGCAGCAAGAAAAAGAGCGAGCAGACATCCTATAAAGCTATATTTATACCCAGGTTGTTTCAATAAGAGAAGAACAAAGCTTGTGAGTGAAAACAAAGCTATTACAGCGAGCAGCACCACCTGTTTCTCTTATTCCGGACAAAGGTCTGAGAGAGAAAGCAGTGTTTGAATTTACTATACACGATGGGAGAGAAAGATATTTGTCTGACATTTGGTTTTAAAACATTTTAGGTGATAACTGTGTACATGATTACATGAACCAAAGTAAAAATTATGTCATTTAACACCAACTTACCTTTTTTCTACCCTATTTAAATCCTACAGGACACTGCCACCTCCACCAGACCTACCGTGTGCTGGGTACAGCACCATAGTTCACTTCTCTTCATAGTGCCTGGCACGTTATAAGCTCTCCAAGAGCTACTGAATGAATAAATGATAGGTAGGCAGATAGATAGGCAGAAAGATATTAGTACTTATCTTCGTATTAATTACCATCTCAGTGATGAGAATGTCAGCAAAGAACAAGTCATTTGGACAGAGTCACACAAGCAGTTCATGGTAGAGCTGGGATTTTTTTTTTTTAGCTTTTTATTTTTTTTAATTTTTTTAATTTAAATTCAATTTGCTACCATATAGTACATCATTAGTTTCAGATGTAGAGTTCAATATTTCATCAGTTGTGTATAACACCCAGTGCTCATCACATCACATGCCCTCCTTAATGCCCATCACCATATTACCCCATCCAATTACCCCACCCACCTCCCCTCCAACAACTCTCAGTTTGTTTCCTATAGTTAAGAGTTTCTCATGGTTTGTTTCCCTCTCTGATGACTTCCCATTCAGTTCTCCCTCCCTTCCCCTATGATCCTCTGCACTGTTTCTTATATTCCACATATGAGTGAAACCATATGATAATTGTCTTTTTCTGATTGACTTATTTTGCTAGCATAATACCCTCCAGTTCCATCCATGTCAACGTAAATGGTAAGTATTCATCCTTTCCGATGGCTGAGTGATATTCCATTGTGTATACACACACCACATCTTCTTTATCCATTCATCTGTCAATGGACATCTCAGCTCTTGCCACAGTTTGGCTATTGTGGACATTGCTGTTATAAACATTGGGGTGCAGGTGCCCCTTCAGATCAATACCCTTGTATCTTTGGGGTAAATAACTAGTAGTGCAATTGCGGGGTTGTAGGGTAGCTCTATTTTTAACTTCTTGAGGAACCTCCATACTGTTTTCCAGAGTGGCTCTACCAACTTGCATTCCCACCAACAGTGTAAGAGGGGTCCCCTTTATCCGCATCCTCGCCAACATTTGTTGTTTCCTGACTTGTTAATTTTAGCCATTCTGACTGGTGTGAGGTGGTATCTCATTGTGATTTTGATTTGTATTTCTTGGATGCTGAGTGATGTTGAGCATTTTTTCATGTGTCTGTTGGCCATTTGTATGGCTTCTTTGGAGAAATGTCTGTTCATGTCTTCTGCCCATTTCTTGACTGGATTATTTGTTTTTTGAGTGTTGAGTTTGATAAGTTCTTTATAGATTTTGGATTCTAGCCCTTTATCTAATATGTCATTTGCAAATATCTTCTCCGATTCCGTAGGCTGCCTTTTAGTTTTGTTGAATGTTTCCTTTGCTGTGCAAAAGCTTTTTACCTTGATGAAGTCCCAATAGTTCATCTTAGCTTTGGAGACATGTCTAGCAAGCAGTTGCTGTGGCAGAGGTCAAAGAGGTTGCTGCCTATGTTCTCCTCTAGGATTTTGAAGGATTTCTGTCAGTGCTGGGATTTTCTAACTCTCTTTCCATGTCCTCAAGCTAAAGGGCTTATCAGAGTATTTCAACCACACACTGTACTCTTCTTAGACGAGGTCCAGTAAATATAAGGATCTCCATTTGGTTACATTTCCAGCAGTGTTCAAGTATCTCATACCTTTCCTTATGCCACACTGTCTAGGTCCACCTTCAATCCCTCAAAATGATGTATGTCACTAGTTTAGCAATGAAATATCATTTCACTGTGACATCTCTAGTGTTATTAATTTTATTGAGTGTATCTTGTAACTTTAATTTTAGGTTCTTTGAAGGCACAGGGCTTGTGTTATCTAACTTTTTGCATTACCCTCAGCATCTTGTGCTGTGTTATTCACATAGTAGTAGATATTTGAGATTTTTAGCAAATGGATTAAAATGAAATTACATCATTAGTGCTACCCTGTGATTGGACATTAAGAGACACCAAGGAGGTTTCTAGAATTCTCACAGCCAGCATCTTATCACTATAAGACCACTGAAGCAATAATCAGACCTGGCCCATGAGACAGGCCCCCCAAAATAAAGAAATCTGATGTATCAAGATGCAGTAGTCTCTATATTTGCTCTTTCTTCCTCGATAAACAACGGCATTTGTTTGGGTTAAAGTGTTAGAATTCAAAAATTCAATACTTTTTTGGTCCTGCTGGGAATGAGAAATGTTGAAGGCTTTAGGACCACATTATATCCAAATGGGGATATTTTTACCGTTCATATATGTTCCTTTGGTATAACCAGAAACCATGTATGTGACCATTTCCCACATCTATAACACGATTGGTGGTTTCCACTCTCATCAAAGTGAAAGGAAAGCATTGGTTGTACCAAGTGGGGGAGGGGGGGCACAGAGCCCATGGGTTCCAATGGCCTAAGCACAAAATACAGTTTACAAAAAGTATCCAATGGCTGTACTAATCCAAAGAAGTTGCTAGGCCATGTTTGTTAAGTGTAGAACTTTCTCCCGCAGGTACTGACAGCTGGTAATAAGATACAGAAACTGTTACCACATCAGTAGCCCCAATCCTTCCTGGCCTGGAACTTTCCCAAGACTTGTGCCCTCTGCTACTGTGTTTATGATACACAGCACGGCATGGGCTGCTGAACGTGCCCATTTTTCAGTTCAAGGGGTGCTCAACCATTTCTTCCACATCTTTACTCATGAGAAGTGATTTTCCAAATTCTTGGATGCTGGAAATGACCCAAACATAGCTCACTAAACTAATTTCCCTCAGAATTTTTAACTGCATGTGCATTTGAGCATAAACACTATCCATATGTTTCTGATTCATTTACACTGAACTCATCAAAGGACTGTGTTGTAAGACTTGTTTGATGTCCAAGAATACTTGAGGGTTGTTTTTTTTAATGGAATTTTATACTTTCTTTCACCATTTTTCTTAGGAAGCCAAACGTTGTTGAGAGTAAACAAACTTGGACCCCCAAGGATCTGGGGTTTACCCTTATATTCAAAACTCAGGAGGACAGTTTGACAGCTTAGCAGGAAAGGCATCACTAGCTTTGGGTATATCTTGACACTATTCCCCAAAGGATAGGAAGGCCTTAGGGTGAGCAGGGAAACCCCTTTCAGGAGACCTTCTTTCATTTGGTGGTTTATTCACTCAAGTCCAAAAAGTTATCCCGAACTCTTGGAAACTACTTGGGGTGTCTCCCTTGCCAGTGTGAAGAGAGAGCTTTAAAATGTTGCTACTGCAACTATCCTTCAATTTTTGGAAGGGAACTACTGGAGGGTCTTTAGGAAAACAGTATTTGTCCACCTGAACGCATCATGTCATCTTACATTTATATGCTAAAAAGACAAGACCAGCATCTCTGGCTACAGCTGAGAACTAATTAAAGTCTCTCTTTTACAAACATTACGCGGTTCATTCCATTCTTCCTTGATTAAGAACAAAAGAGAAGGGAGTCATTTATTGCCATGAGTCACTCGAGGTACAATGGAAGGAATTCCAAGACGCCGCTGAGACAAAACAAAACTGACGTTATGAAAGCCATGTCTAAACACTAATTTAGACTGTCAACTTACTACCAAGGAAGACTCCTAACAGACAGAGAATTAAAGCTTTAAGGACCTCATAAATCACTGAGGAGGTTAGCACCAGCACGAACGAGTTAAAATACATCTCTGCCTTCGGTGTTGGAGTGGTTCAAAGCAGTCCTCTAGGATTTGATGGCAAAATTAGTTGTAATAACTAGGAAGAGAAAAATTCTCAAATATAGCTTCTTGGGGATTTCAGAGTGCAAGCTTCACCCACCGCAGTGATTCCAGGTACTTGAGTTAATGAACTATAATACAGACGTTTTCAGGACCTCGTATATAGCACAATAAAAATGACTTGAAAACTGTTAGAAATCAAAAACATTATTTACAAATACCAAACATTTTTCCAACCCCCAAACCACTAAAAATAGCTAAAATGTCAACCTAAATGAATGACTCAGCAGCGGCTTTAACACCACTTTGTCCATCTCCTATTTCTTATTTGCGCCTCTCTCCAAGAATCCTGCTGCATATGTATTCCTCTCCGGCAAGAGCCATCACCATGGCCCCCGTTAGGTGGAGTTTCCAAACTCTATTGCCAACACCCAGAAATCTTCAGAGAAAACTTTGTTGGAATTTCCATTATTTTTTATGTTTAAATATTGCCTGTTGAACATTAAAGGCACTTCTTACTCCAGTGCGAGCAGGGTCACCTGCTGCTGAAGGCGAGGGCATAAGGGTCTCCTGCTCCCTGGTGGTCTGTACCCAGAGTGGCGGGGAAACTGCTATGACAGAGAAACCACTGGGAGCTGTGCAACCTTCCAAGAGAGAAGAGGCAGAGCAATGTGAACTCTAGGAGTTAAATCACACTGTACTAACTCTTCTCCCCACTCCCGAGGTCTCAAGTAATCATTTCTCTGTGGGCTCTTTCCCAAAGACCCCGTAAAATACAACTGTGCTCCCTAAGTCACTGGTGCACTTTAGATGATCTCTTTGACTTGGATCTTATCACATCTCTGCTTGTCCAGGAAGGACTTTCTGAAGTACATGTTGAGTTGGTCACTTCCTCCCCCAAGTCGGAAACTTTTGCATGTGGTAATTTTATTCCATTCTTTAACTTTTTTTCTTTTGGCTTAAGTCAAAGTGATACAGAAATCCACATGGAAAAGAGTGGAGCATAACTGCTACAGTCTTCAGACTGAACGCACCCTTATCCAGGATACAGCTGCTACGTCCTCCTTTCTTCTCAGGCACTTTGCTTCTCTCCCCCTCCCCCATTAGTAGCAGTTGTCAGAAGCAGTCAGAAGCGGCTCGAGGGCTAATACAGAACACTAACCGAACATTTAAGGAAACATCTTGAGGTGGCACCAGTTGATTCAATCACATGCATCTAGCTATAGGACATTTACTCCCAAGTTCCAAGTCATGCAAGTTAGACCCCAGCTTGGATACAGGTCTTAGGACCCTGTGATGGATGTGAATCCCTCCAGAAGCTTTTTGTCCAGGGTCACATCTATGTCAGTCTTCTGCCCAATGGGAATCTTAGTTTAACTTTTTAGCGGTGCTACAGAGGTTGAATTACAGTCATGTGACTCAAAATTCAGTTCTTCAATGCCAAAACTATTGCACTTTATTCCTTTCTGGAAGAGAGACAGGAAGCATGCAATGTAATCGAGATCCCTCCTCGGGCTCCCCGTCGAGTTCTAAAATAAAACTCAGATCAGAAACTGCAGAAGTGGTCTCAATAAAAAGGGCATCTTGCTTCTTTGAGGATACACTTGATAGCATGCCCATAAATCCCCACAGAGCCACAGACTCATCCTCAAACTACCCTTTGGCCAATTATAAGATGGAAGACACTCAGTTCCATCCCCCACTCCCAACAAGACCACCACTCTGTCTCATGCCTTCTGAACTTGCTCCAATGGGCAAGTGGTAATTGCCACAAAACTTCCACATGAGGATCTTAAGAAGTCGTTGTCTGAAGACAGGAAGAGAAACTCAACAGTGAAATGTACCTGAGTGTGACACCCTCGGAAAGGAACTGAATGATCAAGATCTGCTATCTGCTTCTGAATAACGTTGCTTTTTTTTTACTGATCACTGGATCTCAAAGCTGAAGCTGTGTGAAAACCCGACTAGCCCAGTTCAAATGGCTTGCAGTTATTTCCAGGCTCTTAATTCATCATGAACTCATAGATGTTTTCAGACTCCTGTGGTTCCTTTTAAGATTTAGTCCATAGAAGAGTATACCATGTATCAGGCAGAAACCCTGGCACCGGGAAGGGGACGGCCTGCCAGCTCTTGAAGTGCAGATGAATGATTTGATTTGGTTACACTATTTAAAGCTCTGAGTGTAGGGAACACCTTGCATAGCCAGAAACCATGCTTTCTGTTTATAGGTCAAATGACGAGTCACTTAGAGAATCATAAAGATCATATTTGGATTTGGCCATCTCTTGCTGACATTCCTCCTGCGTTTGTAAACATTGCTGACTTTGACCCCAATCTCTCCCAAACCCATGACCAACACCGAACAGCCACAGAGGAGCTGCAGAACATAATGTGACTCTGTAATGCAAAACAGGATGGCTCGCTAAACATGCAGGTCTGGAGAGAATTCCTGACATAATCCTCCTTACGTCTTTTATGATAATCGTTTCCATCTTCAGAACACACGCAAACAGTGCTCCTTGGACATTGCTTCTGGAGGCTGGACTGCAATCCCTTCCGCTGAGGCAACTGCATGTGATAGGGCACTGGGGCAGTGAGTATGTGAGCAGGATGTGATATTTCCTGCAGAAGAAGAAACAAGCAAAGAAAACCCAGAGACTGACTAGCTGGAAGATGCTTCTGCAGAGGGAAAATATGAAATAGCAACCACTATCCCCCTAACGTGTAGGTCAGCTTCAGTCATAACTAAGTCATCCATGTATTCATTTAGTGGACATTTATTGAGTGCCTACTATGTGCCATAAATACACCATTTGGGAAAGGACCATTTACAACGAACAGACTATGAGTGAAAATCTACTAGTAATATCACATTTTTAATAGTCATGCCAAACAAAGTCAGTCTCACTTAACAGAGCATTGAAATAGAACCTTCACGGCGGGCCAGGAATATTTGTTTAAAATATGGTTACCACTTTCAAATAGGTAAAAACTATAAAACATTGGGTAGACTAGAAATGGGAGGGGCCTGTGCTGATTAAGTAAACAAAGGGGAAAAGTTGGATCCTGGTGATTCCACCTAGTCAGAACCTTGAAGAAATGCCACCTAGAATTAACTCTTCCCAACTTCAATTGTCAGGACACATGGATGGCTTTCCCCTAGGAAGTCAGTTCTGTAAAGAAAAGGTGTAAAGATACTGTATCTTTTATTAACACTCACCCTCCCCCCCCCATCTAGTGCAAGGGCTCCTGGGTGGCTTAGGTGGTTAAGTGTCTGCCTTTGGCTCAGGTCATGATCCCAGGGTCCTGGGATTGGGCCCTGTGTCGGGCTTCCTGCTCAGTGGGGAGCCTGCTTCTCCCTCTCCTTCTACCAACCCACCCCCCTCTGGTCATGTTCTGTCTTGCTTGCTCTCTCTCGCTCAGGTAGATAGGTAGAATCTTAAAAAACAGACAAACAAACACCCTGTCTAGTGCAGTTGAGAGGGAACCAAGTAAAGTGGACAAAGCCTGCGGTCCTGAGTTATGTTCCTTGTGTCCAATATCTGATGGACTTCAAGGAGAATTTTGTCCTTGGATCATTTATACCATCTTGAGAAAAACAAGGAAGCATGGATCTGATCTGGGACAAGTATATAATCGTGGGCACATTTTATTCATACAATTGTCACTATACCTCGGGGATGAGAGAATCTCATATCTCAAAGATCTTATCATCAGTCTAATAGATCACCTTTTCCTGAATTTGCTTCTGAGTCATAATAGCAGTAAGTATAGTTATAGTCCAAAATAATAGAGATGGGGGAGAAAGTGGAGACTTTGAACCTAAGGAAGAGCGTAAGACATGATAATAAATGCCCGTATCTGCAGGACATCCTCCTGTATGTGGCGTTGTTGTTGTTGTTGTTACCATACATTATTTCATTTTTTTTTCTTACAATAATCTTGTGAGCTAGACATTATTAATTCTTCCTGGTAGGCAGGAAAAGAGACTGATAGAGATGAAAACTTGCCTAAAATTCTACAGATCCCACACTTAAAGTCAAGCTTCTAATTCTAAAACCTGTGGTCCTTACCTTATAATGCATTGTTGAAGGTGTTTTGGGGGCCTTTTAAAGTAAAGCATTTATGTCCGTTCAGAGTAATGTGATATGCAACCCAGAAACCATATTTTTACATTGTTTTTGCCTTGCCATAACAATACCATCATCATCACCATTATCATCGTCATCCCTAATCCTGATTTGTATAGGGATTTAAAAACATACAGTGAAAAGTGCCTAAGGACAGCAGTAAACATTGGCAAACTAGTATTTCACTTTTATTGTCAGGCATTTTCTCAAGGAGGGACTCGTATGTGACTATGTCTGAGTAACGGTGCAAAACGCGCCAGGTTCAGACAAAAACTTACTCTCCAGGAGTCCCAAAATCCAATGAAAGACTTCGACTACAGATGATCGGCCCAAACTTCTTATCTGTATCTTTTTTCTCCCTCCGGAAATGTTAAATATTACCCTAGAAACTCCATTCGCTTTCCTTTTTAAGTGGTTACTACCATGCCCCAGATGTTAGAAAGAACAAAATTCATGTTGCTGTTTTAGCATAGAAATGCAATTCTAAGACCTTCACAACATGAAGCCTACCAAACAATGAGTCAGCAGGCTTTGCAGATGATATCTTTCCATTTCCTCCATTGGTAATTGGGCCCATTTTACACAAGGAGAAAAGGAAGGCCCAAGCAACATAATTGTTTTAGGTGAAATTCCAACAGAATGGTTAACTGAACAAAACCTTATAGAAAATATTCCATTATCAACATATCTTTTCAGAAAACTAGGTTCAGGAAGTTATATAACTTAAAAGAAAAAAAGATATGTACTTGAAAGTAAACAGGTAGTTTGATTTTTTCTACTTCCATCAGAGGAAATGTTAAAATTAAGTGTGATGATTTTGTGAAAAAGAAAAAGCTAAGCATGAGCTGAACCTGAAATAAGAAAGCACTTGGGATGAGAAGCTTCAGCATTCTTACAAAGATTATGTCCCAAATCTGCTAAAATGAATTATGAAAATTCAGTCCAACTTAAACTCATAGTAAATATGGGCCCTGCCCAGGGAATTGTGCTAGGTGCTAAGTAAGTGGAAGAAAAAATGCAAAGAAGTTTAAGATTCATTTATTGTCCTCGAGGAACTTATAACCTGTAAGAGCAGTGACCGACTTCTCTTTGTTTCTCTTCTCTCTTCTAGTGAAGAAATGTAATAACACATAACATGACCAATTCTGATCAGTTCACAAACAGGGGTGTTATTGGGTAAAGTCTGAATAAATGGTGTGCTGAACTGGGAGTAGTGGATTTTTCTCTAGTTCCCAGATCTAAATCAATTACAAAGGCCAAGACTTGTCAAGTCTTCTAAAATTCTGCTTCCCAATTTCCATCTTTAAGGTGATACCAATAACATATGTTAGCACATCTTTCCTCACATAAAGAAATAGCTAAAAACTTTCAACTTCCTTTTCCAGTAGAAACTTTAATCAATCTAATGTAATTTAATCATCAATCAAATTTTAATTGCACAAACACCAAAAAGAAAGCAAAGAAGACAGACCTAGGCATTCCCCAAATTAATGGATTGCTAAGTATGTCTAGATGGCCTAGTAATAACTGAATAGCTCTTCTCAGCTTATAATTCAGCTATTCAAGATTAATTCCTACATATAAAATTATGTCATCACAAATACTCTGTTCAGATTTACAGTTTGTCTTAAGATACTTAGAATTTCACTTTGGTTAAAGAAATGAAAATATATAACCAAAGCCAATTGTTAAATCTACTTCTTAAGATGAAATGTGGAATTAAAATTTGAATAAGATCCAACTATAACAGTAATCTTGGATGAAAAGTTAAGTTGTAATAACAACTAAGATGAGGAAGGTTAAAAATGTTCTGAGAGAAACCTATGCCTTAGACTACAGATTTATACAGAATTACAGACACCATTCAGGAAAAATTTAGCATAAGGAGGTGTGGGGGAGGACACCGTTGAAAGCTGTGAGGAATGCCAAAGACTTAGAAAGATTCTTCCTCTCAAAGAGTTTAACCACCTATTTGAGAATGAAAGATACACAGGTGAGATGACCAAAGGACATCTGTGCACAATGAAGATAAGGGAAGAGGGGGAAAGAGTCCATGNNNGAGACAATCAGGGGCTTCTGTCTTTTCTCCTCCAAGAATGTCAATAAATCTGGAAAACTGGGGAACGAAGGTGGAAGGGTTCCTGGGAATTTGAAAAGAAGTGTTCAAAATCTATATGTAGATATGACTTTTCCTCGGAGTCCTGGAATAATTATCATAATAGCAAGTACTCAGTAAATGGATATTTATTACTATCACTGTTATTATTAGAAAGAGTAACTTCATAGAGCCCCACTAATCTTAGTTTGAATGGGTACTTGCTAAAGATCGTGGTAGGTTGTAGGTAGGATGACTACATGCCCAAGTTGACTAAGACAGTCTGGGTTCACCCCATTCTCCCACCTTAATTATAACTGAGCCTCTTTCATTCTCATAAGTATCTTGTTTTGGATGATAAATACCATGGTAATTTAGTAATAGGACAGATTAAGAAATCACCAGTTAGAACCACCTTTATCACTACCAATCAATAGTCTTCCCAAAGCGGCACTGTGAGATGGTCCAAGGGCAAAAGCAGATTTTCTGGAACACAACCTTAGAAGCAAAGTCTCTCATCCTAGGCTCAACTTCTCCCCAATCCAAGAGGCATGAGTATCCAGAAGGCAAGCACAATTCTACCCATAGTTGAAATGGAGGATAGGGAAATTTAGATATCAAGAGTTGACACAGCTGGTTTCACCCAGTACAGAGAAGAAACCACACATGTTGGGTCGACCTATGCTTCTAACTTTCTTCTCATTCCCTTAAGTCTGCTGAATGACTGAACTGGTGATACAAGCTTACATTTACCAGAACCTCAGCTTAAGATAGAAGAGAAAAATCCCAGAAGCATACCAATAATAGTGAGGGAATCAAGAAGATCTCACCAATTCTCATTTGGGGGCAAATTCCAACATTGGATAGCATCTAGTCCTAGAAATATTAACCTCAAAACAATTCACACTAATATAAAAATAAGATGTTTTGAAGAACTGAGATTTGAAAATAACTACAAATAACTCAGGTCAGATTTAAATAGAATCTGCTTTATATTCTCAAGAAAATCCAAGAACATGTGAAATCTGTAAAATGAGAGATAAGATGAGAAGACAACAGACTGAAATGAAAAAGAAGGGGTTTAGGAGGCATAGAAAATATTTTTAAAGCTGCATGAGAAATATAAGACTTTAAATAAACAGAAATAAATTTAGTATTAGCTTTAAAATGAACAGAGAAGCAGCAAATATCAGAATTAACCCTATAAAAGTAAAATCTGTGAAAGAGAAGTCAGGACTAAGAAACTCTCTCTGAATGGAAAGAAAAGGACAAGGAGTTAAATCAACAAGAGTGAAGATTTTGGACAGAAAACTGATAAAGGAGATCTAACCAGCACATAATAAGACAAATGGAACAGATTCAATAATCAAAAATATAAAAGAAGAAAATTTTACTGAAACGAGAAAGGTCTGATTATCCAAATTAAAATATCTCACCGTGAGTCAGACAAATTTAATGAAAAGAAAACAAAAATGTTGGTAAAAATTATATATTTTAAGGAAAAATAAATAATCCTAACATCGTTAAGATAGGAAAAAAACTTATTTATAAAAAAAAAAAATCAGACCTTTTTCTTGACATTAAATGCTAGAAGACCATGGATTAGCAACATTTGAAAAGATCTTGGTTCTGACCCAAGATCATTTAACAACATAAAGAGATTTTCCATTCACATGGTATATTTTATACCATTCACATGGTATATTTTTCTTTTAAATTAATGCCAAAAAATTAACAAAGAATCAGAAAATATAAAAATAGATATTAAATTACTTCTGGTGACATAGAAAGCATTTATGTATAGAACTAATTGAGGTGAAGTATGTCATGCTAAAAGCAGTATTTTAACAATAATTAACATGATCAAATGGTTTCAATCATAAATTAAATCAAACTAAGAGATGGGATAGAGGAGGTTTAAAACAAATAAGATATTTTCCCCCATCATATATATATTATGGTCATGTGTGCATTTGATTTTTGGTTGTTAAAGTTCAATTCTAGATGAATCAAAATAAGACATAAAACTTCAGATCATTAGGGGCACCTGGGTGGCTCAGTCGTTAAGCGTCTGCCTTCGGCTCAGGGCGTGATCCTGGCGTTCTGGGATCGAGCCCCACATCAGGCTCCCTGCTGGGGGCCTGCTTCTTCCTCTCCCACTCCCCCTGCTTGTGTTCCCTCTCTCGCTGGCTGTCTCTCTATCAAATAAATAAATAAAATTTAAAAAAAATTATAAAAAACAAAAAAACTTCAAATCATTAAAAATAAATAAAAACGGTATGGAATATACTGATGACAAGGGAAAATCAAGGGACAGCAAACAAAAGTATAAAATAAGGTAACAAAAGTAAGAACAAATAGAGTTATGACAATATGGTTAAACTATCTTTTAAAAAAGTAACACCCAGGATGGGACAAAATGCCAACTTAGAGCGTATAAAGTCTAAAGAGAAATATACATAGCAGTTTGATGAATCTGTAAAGTAATTTGATAAATAAAGATACACAGAGCTACTGCAAACTAAAATATAACAGATCTCAATATTTACATCAGATGAAGTACAATTCAAGTCAAACACTTTTAAGAGGGCAAATTAGGTCATTTTGTATTAACAAAGAGTACATTTCTCAATAAGAGTATGTCATTAGTATTAATATGCTAAGTAATACATAAGAAAAAAATAGGAGTAATACATGTCTATCTAATTAACATACTTCTTGGTGAATCAAACAGGCAAAAATGAATAAGAATGTAAATAATTGAATTATATATTTTTAAAGGGTTCCATAATAAACATTTACCAAGCTCAATACCCAATTAACAGAAAATACATTTCCTTTTCATGTGTCCAGTTAACATGTACAAAGAATCAGCCCTACAGCATATGAAAAATAAAACCTTAATTACTAAAAGGAGAAATTATACATCATATTCTCTGACCACAGTAAAATGGAACAAAAATTATTAACAATGCATAAAAAAATAAAAAAAATGCATAAAAAAATAAAAACTCTTATTTTTAACCTAATATTCTATATCAGGTCTGACTATAAATCACAAATGAGGACAAAACAAAGATATTTTCAGATATATGAGAGTAAAAGGAAGATTGAGGTACATAAGAACACTGTCCAGTAAACTGAGAGTTAATAATAAGAAAAAAGATAGCTTGAAATCCAAGGAGACCAATGAGAGAAATCCAGAATGACTGCTGGACAATGGGCCTTGAAAGCAATTATTCCAAATTAGAACAGTTGGCTCCAAATAAACAGGAAATTATAAACTCCAAATATTTTTATTCAGCCTTGTTTAAAATTACCGGTAAAATCATATGTCATGAGGCAAAATGGTATTTAAACTAGAACCATGAAAGTGAAAAGGATTATTGACACAACTCTGTTTTAAAGATGAAGGAGAAGGTTGAAAAACTGACGGAGGAGCAAAGAACCATAACCAAATGGGTGAAGTTTCTGTATCATTTAATTTACGTTTATTTGTATCTTGTCATCAAGGAATTTAGTTTTTATGTAGTCTGTTTACCAGGAGGGAAAAAGAATTTCCAATGATTTTCAAATAATCCTCTCCTGTGAACTAATCTATGACCTTAGAACTGTGTTTGTTATTGAAAACAGCACTTTTTAGAATATTTTGCCCTTAAAAATTGAATTTACTCATCAGTCTCGTGATAATTAACCCACCAACTGTGTCCTCATGGATCTTGTTATAATTCATCTAACTAGTATACAAACTGCTGACTTTCTTGCAAATTAGGAAACACGTTTTAGGATTTTCTTAGAAGACATTTTGCCAATAAAATAAGAGTTTGTAGCAAAGTCATTCTTAAAATACAAAACAAAATCTTTCACAGTTCCAAACAATTTATTGTCAAGAAGAAAGGAAAAATGGATTCCAAGCAAAAGATAGAAAAACTAAGGACCTGGTTGATATTAGTGCGTGGTAAAGAAAGCATATGGTTCTTCTCCCAAAAGAAAAAAGAATGGCAAGTACGAATTCAAGAAAAAAATTACAACTGTAGAAGAAAGTCCTGGTCCAATTGTGAAACAAATTAAAATTTTTGAACTAATTGTGAACATTCAGTGGAATGCCAAAAAAAAAAAAGGCCAAACTTTGGACTTGGATATTTAATAATTGGTAGAATGGACATAACTTTGGACTCATAGAGAGGGAAATAAAATACTAGCACGCTCTCCGGCTATGTGGTAAATAACATTTATGTAGTCATAACAGTATATATAAACAACATAAACCTTTGGTTCAAATTATAGGAAAAGCAGATAAGGAACCATTCCTTAAATGGAGTTACAGATCAAATTTTATAATGTAAAATTTTAGAAATCATTAGTAAGTATGGGGAATGGAAAGAAGAGAGAAGGCTATTACTGTCCCAAAATAGGAGCCAGGAAGCATACTGTTAAGTATAATGTTTAAAGGTATAACACAAACTGAGAAAAAAGAACCATCAAAAATTAGCATAAAGTCCTCAGTCCCATATATAAGTTCTCTAGGGTGATGACCAGTGACCTTCCCTGACACTAGGGCAAAGCCTACTGGTTGATAATCACCCATAGCCACAGCGCTTCCAGCGTGGGTAACCAAGGATCACCAGAGATTTGAGGAGAATCTGCAGCATCAAAGGCCAAGAGTGAAGAATAGATATGAACGCTGGAGAAATGGGGAAATGCACATAAGTTAGAGAAATCTAACTTTAATTAGCATACTTAGAGGAAAATTGAAAAAGTATGCAAGTAACAACAATCAGAGAAGAATTCAGACCTTTTAAAATTTTAAAGATTTTAACTATTTATTTTAGAGAGAGAGAGCATGTGCTCAGATGTGGGAACAGGAAGAGGGGCTGAGGGGGAGGGGGAGGGAAAGGGAGACAATCTCAAGCAGACTCCTTGCCGAGCACGCAGCCCCACCTGGGGCTTGATATCAAGACCCTGAGATCATGACCTGAGCTGAACGCTTAACTGAGCCATCCAGTCAGGTATCTAGACATATAAAGGGAAAGCTGTATAATAATTATTTCGGTTTAGGGAAATACTTACAAGAACAGGCTGAGTGCTTATTTGCCAGGTATTAAGACAGAGGACAGAACTACTGAAAGGAAATAAGCAGCACAATTCCTGGGGTTCAGACAGAAATGAGAATAATTCCAGTTCTACCAGCTGGAAAGGATAGACCTTGTATTACACCAGCATCAGGTGGAACCCTCTGAAGGCATCATGGGGCTCAATGAGCCCTACACTAAAGCCTTCTCTGGACCCAACCTAACAAATCCTCAACGGGCTCATAATACTCCAATGAATTCTCTTTAAAGAAATATCAAACACTATTTAAAGAAATATCACAAAATGCAGCAACCAATCATGACAAGTTCATTGTGTTTGGCATTTAATCAAAAAATTACCATACATGCAAAAAGTGAGTACCATCTGCTCATAACTAGGAGAAAAAGCAATCCAAAAAGACCCAGAAAGGACAGAAGTTTTGTACTAAACTATGGGGATTGAAGAGCTGTTATAAATATGCTCCATTTGTTCAAGAAAGTAGAGGAGAGCTTGACGTGATATGAAGAAAAACAGAAAACACAGAAAAAAAGTAAAATAGAACTTCTGGAAATAAAAGCTACAGTACTCAAGACATTGGGGTATTGGCATACAGATAAACATATAGATAAATGAGGGGCACCTGGGTGGCTCAGTCATTCAGCGTCTGCCTTGGGCTCAGGTCACGATCCCAGAGTCCTGGGACCAAGCCCCGCGTCGGGCTCCCTGCTCAGTGGGAAGCCTGCTTCTCCCCCTCCCGCTCCCCCTGCTTGTGTTCCCTCTCTCACTGTGTGTGTGTGTGTCTCTCTGTCCAATAAATAAATAAAATCTTTAAAAATATAGAGAGAGATAAATGAAGCAGAGGAGAGCCCAGGTACATAGATGGTCATGTATCAAGTCAACTGATCTCCAACAAAGCTTTCAGATTATTTGATGGGCAAAGGAGAACCGTTTCATGAATAGTACTGAACCAATCATACGGAAAAAGAACTTTGACGCTTACCACCAGCACACACAAAAAGTAACATAAATGAATCCTACACTAAAGGTGAGAGCTAAAATAACAACTTCCAGGAAAAAAAGGAGAAAAATTTGCGATCTTACCACAGGCAAAGATTTTTTGAGACAAGAGAGAAACGCGCAAACCATAGAAGTAAAAATCAGTGAGTAGTAATCAACATGAAAGACTTCTCTTCTTTGAAAGATGATGTCAAGGAAATGGAAAGACAAACAATGGACTCAGAAAAAATATTGGCAAAATGTATGTCAAAATGTGTATCAGATTTATATCCAGGATATATAAATAGCTCCTATGATTCAATACTAAGAAGACAACCTAATAAAAATAGTCCTGATTTTTAAAAAAAAACGTGAATAGACACTTCATTGAAGAGGATATATGGGTGACAAATAGGCCATGAAAAGATGTTCAACACCATTGGTCATTTAAAAAATGCAAATTAAAAGCCGTGAGGTGCTACTACACACCTTCGAAGGTATAAAATCAATGTCTACCGGACCAAGCGTTAGCAAAGCTGCGGGAACAACTGACGTCCTCACATGTTTCTGGTTGGAGTGTCAAATGTATAGCAGCTTTGGAAAAGTTTTGACAGTTTCTTTCAAGGTTCAGCATTCATTACCGTATGACCCGGAAATCCAATGTGTACTTATCTATCCAAGAGAAATTAGAGCATGTCCACAAAAAGATTTGTACAAGAATATTCATAGGAGGTTTATTCATAATAGTCAAACACTAGGAACAATGCAAATGTCCATCAGCCACTGAATAGATAAACAAACCATGGCATATCTACATGCTGGGCTACTACTCAGCAATAAAAATCAGTAACTACTAATACACACAGCAGCGCGGATGATTCTTGAAATCCTCATGCAGAGAAAAAAACCCAGACACAGAAGACTACATACTACATAGATCCTTTTATAGGAAATTTTGGAACAGAACAAAGCAGAGTGATAGCAGATGGGTGGTTGGTTGCCAGGGCTGGGGATGGAGGAGGGAAATGATTGCAAAAGGGCACAAGGGAACTTTCTGGGGTGATGGGAACATTCTACATCATGATTGCACTCTGACAGCGCTAACAGTTGTATGACTGTGGGCGTTTGGTGAAACTGATCAAACTATACTTAAAACTGGTGTGTTTTATTACATGTAAATTATGCCTTAAAATAGATTCTAAAGAATAAAAGTGAATGTCTCTAGAAACAAGCCTGAGAGTCATAGAACATTGTTTCTTATCACTTGAACTTTTATACTTTTATTTCCATAGGCATGTGTGACATTGGCTTAAAAAAAAAATTTAAGGGGAAGTCCGTCTGGGTGGCTCAGTCAGTTAAATGTCCAACTCTTGATTTTGGCTCAGGTTATGATCCCAGGGCCCTGAGGTCGAGCCCCGCATCTGCTTCTCTCCTTCTGCCCCTCCCCTCATGCTCTCTCTCTCTCTCTCACGTAAATAAATACATCTTTAAAAAAAAAATTGTAAGGGGAAGAAGATTGAACTTTTACCAGATTAACTTGAACCACACCTTAATGTGGTCAATATGATTGTGTTTTATTTCAGGGATAAAATAAAAAATCTTAAGATGTTACCCCAAAACCCCACAAAAGCATTCACAAGGGCAAAAGCAACCTACATGCAAAAGTCTTTCTGAGCACCTCTGAGGCAAGACAGGACAAATGTTGAGATGTGCAGTTACAATAAAATCACAATTTTTAAAAAATTTATAATATAATCTTAAAGTTCTTCTGGAAAAAAATAAATACACAGGGATAGTCAAGAATTGCCCGGGTAAATGGTTTCTGCCTCATAGGGAAAGGAGGCTATTTAGTTTTAAAATTATTCAACAACCTGTGATTTAATATGCTTTGTTTGGTGGATTTATGTTATGTTTCATAGCCATCCCTAGCAAAGTGATCTTGGTTCACAATAGATTTCTAGAAGGTTCTACTGACTTTATACTGAGCAAGAGCCTTCCTCTTTCACACTCTCGTTACAACAGGAGGTGTAGATAAACTGCATTTACTTGATGGACTTGGAGTTTAAATATTTCGTTTGTGAACTAGATGCCCACAGAATGTGACTTACATTTTCTGGAGGATAGAAGTTGTTTGAACAAATCTAGACGTGCAAATTTGTTTGTCAATATGCCCCAAATCTCTTCCAAATAACAGGAGTTTAAGAGCTTATGAATCAACCTGAACAGCTTGCTGATGATCGTTTGACAGACGGTGTGGGGAATTGAGTTTACCTCAAATTTATGACCTGATGGAGGTATTCCTTATAATGATTAACAATGAGTCATAGGAGAAACCAAGGGTCGTTCTCAGGCACATGTGCCTAACGTCAGGTGTGGAGAGAGTGAGAACAGTTGTAGAAGAGGGAAAGGTCTCATGACAGTCTGTTAGCTAATTTTCATTTTTAAAGTGAAGACACAGACTGGAAAAATTGTAAGGCAAACTTAGTACCTAAAACATCTCCAAAATGGGTGCTTTGTGAAAAGCCTGGGTCACAATCCCCAAAAGATTATTATTAATATAAGAAAGCAATAACTCAGAGGAAGCTGTAATAATATCACAATATGTTTACTTAATTTGGGAACTCAGAATAGAATATAAGTGCGGGGAGCGTAGGGTGCTGCACACATTGCTCTGATAATTGATGTTTTTACCTGAAAAACACATCATATACACATTCCGAGGCCCAGATGTGAAACACTTAGGAAAGTATATAAAAAGTAACTGAAGCAAATGTAATAGTAGATGGTTAAACGGAAAAAAGACACAGAACCAGTCTTCCAAACATGATTTTGTAATATAGTCAATGTTAATTACCCTTAAAAAGAGTAATCAATAAAATGAATATGGTTTTAATGTGAGTTCTTTCAACAACTGTTTGCCCAGCAAATATCAATTGAGCAGAGGCTATACTGAGTTCCTTTAAAGCAATATTTTGTTCCAACACCCCAACGATTTTATGAAGCATTATTCTGTTCTAACATCCCAACAATCCTATGAAAGGGGTATTGTTGTTTTCCCTACGTTATGGATAAAGATACCAAACGCAGAGTATAAAAACCTGTCCAAATCCACGCAGCCAATTCGTAGTGGAGCTGGGATTCCAACCCAAGTGTCTCAGTACTAAGAGCAGAAGTGTTGACCGCTAAGGTAAAGAAATATCATCAGGTAGGGGCGTCTGGGTGGCTCAGTCGTTAAGCGTCTGCCTTCAGCTCAGGGCGTGATCCCGGCGTTCTGGGATCGAGCCCCACATCAGGCTCCTCCGCTATGAGCCTGCTTCTTCCTCTCCCACTCCCCCTGCTTGTGTTCCCTCTCTCGCTGGCTGTCTCTCTCTCTCTGTCAAGTAAATAAATAAAATCTTTAAAAAAAAAAAAAAAAGAAATATCATCAGGTAAAATCTAGACTACTCAATGATTAAATATTTTAAAAATCTGAATAAATATAGTATAAAAATGGTTATGTTTAAAATCCTATTTTTTAAACAAAAAAATTAACTTTTGTTTCAAAATTTTCTCTTGATCGACCTTCTGGGTTAGTTCTGCCTGGATCACGACCAGAAAATGACCCAATGTTGCTTCCCCTCATTCTTACAAAGTTATAGGCTTCAGAAATATCAATCCAACCATAATCATTAAGCTACTATTTCTGCACTTGTGTACCTGTACGTGCACGGTGTTTAGCCCTAGAATCAGATGCTGTGGACAACATACGTCCACATAACAGTAGTTTATAATCTAAAATAGAAGGAGACTAACGCATATGGAATGATTAGAAATTACATTGGGAATAACTGCATAAATTCTGCCTGACAAGTGGCCAATAGAGCTGCATACGAATAGCCCTTTGTGCAAAACATTTCCCCAAGTGTATTCCAAGAAAACCTGGGAGCCACATCTCGGGAGGTCCTCAAAATCAGAACCATCATCCTAACGCTGCTTTACTCTCACTCTGACATGAGCAGACACAGGCATTTTCCACCATCGTGTGCTCGGAATGTAAACTCCTCACTTTTGCAACTCCAGCAAAGTGGGAAATCTGTGGGAAAGACCACAGTGAGGTGGCCTGGAACTCTGGGATAGGCTTTCAACGTTCACTAAAACGGTCCCTGCACAGCGCTCTTCAAAAAACCTTCCGTGGCAGTACGCGCTCTTGTCTTCCACACCAGCGGTTGTCCGATTTGCATCTGCGTCAGATCCACCTGGAGGGCTTGTTAAAACACAGATTGCTGGGTCCCACCTCCAGAGAGCCTGATTCAGTGTTCTGAATTCTGAATCACTGTTCTCAGCTGTCGACCAGCCAAACTCTGACCTCTGTCCAACTGGCTAGGCTTCAGATGGTAAAACCAAGTGTGTGACCTGCTCTAAACTTTTCAACTTCCTGTGGTTCGTCCTCATACATTGCTCTTCGAAAACTCACTACTTGGGTCCACTGCTCTCAGATAAGTACTCGTGGAAAAGCTTTCGAAACATCTGACATTAAAGCTTCTTTCTAGATGTTCACGCATCAGTAATGCTAGCTGAGGTTGGAAGTTTTAGTTCTGGAATGATTCATTGGAATTGCAGATTATGCAGGTGAAAACCCTTGGAGCATAAGCAAATATCTGGGAGCCACCCTCCATACTGTTTCAGTCATAAAAGAGGTAAGTGTTTAAATAAAAATATTATCTGTAATTGCTAAGAATACGCCTTTCGTGATACTCTGAGGCGTGCCGTGCACCCAACAGAATTCGGTGAGGCGGAGAAGTCTTTGAGGGCCTGTTGTCCTAACAGAATGCTTGCCAGTATCCTGACGGAATTAGGAAGTCCTCCTTGAGCTGCCCTCCAGACATGAGCACACACAAAGGAAGGCTTCATCTAAACTCCTAAGCAAATAAAAGTCAAGTGAGGAAAGTGGAACATTAAATTTTAGAATTGGCAAGTAGCAACATTTTGCAACCTTGAAGATATTATTTAACTAAGACTTGGAATTCCATGAAACTGCAATTTTGACAACTAAACGCCCCCCAAAGGTGAAGACTTTACCTGGAAAAAGATCTAAAGTGCAGTTCTTTAACTCAGGGTAATAGGCAAGAAAGTCATGTATGCCAAAATCCTGGGGGCCAGGGGAATAATCTGCAGAAAAGAGGGAAAGGAGAGAATTGACTTTGGTGGGGGGGAGCTGAATCCCTCCTTTAGATGGGCTGTGGTTCCAGAGCCATTTTCCTTGTGTCTCTCTTAGGTATTTAGCATTTCCACTGAGAGGTTTGCCTTCCCTAAACAACGTCAGGTTTCTGGGAAGCTGTCAGCCTTCATGTGCTGACGACATTTTACCTGCTCTCTTTATAGTTATCTTTGCTCAGGTCTAGAATTCTCAATCGCTTCTAAACCAAAAACTTCATAAGGATTCCAAAGCCCCTTGTGCCTTATCCATTGAATTTGTCCAAGTTTATTCAACGGGAGACTGTAAGGTGCTCGCTTGGTATAACATACCTTGTTCGATGCTTTGGGGGAGGAGAAAGACGTTTCTGACAGAGATTTTGCCCCAAAGGGTCTCGTATATGGTCTGGTTGAACAAATAAGTTGCCTACGTTTACTCTGATGAGACAGAGGTGACAAGGATGATTGTGGCAAGAAAGACAAAGGTAATGTTCGAGGAGAGCTACGTGAAGGGTGTGGGGGATCAGGAAAGGTTTTGAGGAAGAGAGCTATTTAAACTGATCTTTGAGGAATAGGCAGAAGTCGAACATGTAGAGGTAAGAGAGAGCAGTGTATTAAATTTGTCTGGGTGACCGTTGATATGTGCAAAGCAAACCCAGCTCAGTACCCCCGAATCAATCCCTCCAGGAGGTAGGTCATCTCGTTCACATAGCAAGTCCCCCCAAATGAAAGTCTGTTTGGAGTTCAGTAACATCTTTGTCTAGAAATATTTTTGGAGATTTTTTTTTTCTCTTCCCTGGATATTCAATTTCCTAGTGTGAAATCCAATGCTGCACAGCACAGATTCATGTTTGTGCTTTGTCTGGAGTAAATTTTTTAAAACAGCCGTGCTGAAATTTATGTTATTTGTATACAAATCGTGCATTTGACATGGGAAAGACCTCTACAAATCTGGCTGCTTCTAGACTCTTTGGGGAGAATAACAGAGAAATCACCCCAGTGTAAATTTCATATCCTCAAGTCTGTCCCAGCAATACATTTTCAGTTGAATGGTTTCATCGCAGAGGAAAAACACTTGGATTAAAAAGAAGAGAGGGACAGATAAGAGGGAGGAGGAAGAAAAGGAGGGAGAGAAAAAAGTCCAAAGGCAACAAAATGAAGGAGGAAGTTGTTTGGAGATGAGGAAAGCATAAAAGGAGGCAAGGGGAGGGATGGAAGGGGAGATAGGGTTGGCGACAAGAAGACTTGTTAAAGCAATGCAAACCCTTTTGCCTGTCCTTACTGTGGGAAGTGCCACGGACTCTCCTGGGGAGATTGCTCCCCATGGACACACCCATTATCAGGGCTTCACACCATCTGTCTGGCCCAGCTTTGGCATTCCTGTCCTTGTGGGACAGAGGAAAGACAGACAGAATGCATGGGCTGGAGGAGGCGATGCATGCCAGGGAAACCCGTGAGGATTGGAGGAAACAGACCACGCTGGCCCCAAGAGCCAGACACCTGTGTAAACTGCAGGAAGCTGAGAGGAGCCCAGCTGAGCTGATGGAGACACCACATGCACACGGCTGGAGGAGGCAGAGTCACACAGAGACAAAGGCAGGCGCACGCACACACACACACACACACACAGGGAAATGAACAGAGGCAGATTGATCCAGGAAGGAGCGGAGAAACATTCAGAAGGAAAAAGAAATACTAAGACAAGGAAAATTACCCCCCCCCAACACACACAAATTACCTAAAGGAAAATGGCTTTTTCTAAATAAATGCCCTTGTATTGTGTTTTCATAGAAATTTATTAGTTACATCAAAAAAGTGTAAACCATACCTTTCACTGGATTAAGAGTATCCAGCTAATTTAACTTAATAATTTGTTGGGTATCTAGACAGATAGGCGCCACATAAAAAAAAATCTAGAGGCATTTTGTAAAATGCATATGCCCAGGCCCCACCCCAAACCTACTGAACGAGAATTTCCGGGCATGAGGGCTAAATCATGGGGGATACTGATGCCCACTCCTACTGAAGAAAAGCTCCTGCGACACGGGGAGTGCCTTGCATTCCCTTTGGAGGAACATAGAGCCTGTCTCTGAGAAACGAAACTGTTCACCTGCTCTCTGTTTTAAACAGAACGTGTCCAATGCACACCCAAACTTGCAGAGGGAAACGGTGGTAAGGATCTTGAAACTGGAATTCTTAGAAAAGCAGTATACAGTATAAACGAGTTAACACCAAGCACTTTCACAAGTGCTCTAATCTGATATCACTAAGGTACAGTAATTCTCGCTTACCTAAGCATGTTTAGTCTCATGTTTTTGGTACGTGAGCACAGTGCAAGATAGTGTTTCCCAAAGTATGCTCCGTGGCATGCTAATTCCCCAGAGGGCTCTTGGGAGAAAAAAGTTAAAGGAGGTGGAGAACTGCTACACATTTCCCCAGCATCCCCACACATACACCAATCACCACGATCATTCAATGAATATTAGTATTTAAGACACTTTTTTAAAGCCTACTTAATCTATTTTTAAAATTTTTTTCCACAATTATGTGACCACAGAGCCAATTTTCAATATAACGCCTATGACTGTCATGAGGAACTACTATTGCTTTCAAAACTCACTTTTAAAAAGCATTGAAACTTTGTATAAAGGTAACTGGTCACCAGTCACATGTTTTTAAAGGAGGCAAAGCTGGTGATCTGCAAAATTATAATTCTAAAACACAGCAGCGACACAGGCCTAGGTTAAAAGCACATGTACTGGCATTCAGTATTTTCCAATCTCTATGTTCCTAAAGTACCTTAGATGCAGATCAAACTAAATTATATTTGATTCATTAAATTAAAAAAAAAACCCACTTTCTGAGGAATTTGAGCTAAACACAGCTCATAAGCGTATCGGAAAGGAAGTCCGACTTCCGGGTAATCTACAGAAGCAAATGTAACGCTAAAGGCCCCCTGGAAAGGAAGTCACTGGTACAAGAGTAACATGGATGAGCATCTTCTCGTGCTCAGGATGCCCTCTTGCCCATCGGGTCACAGTATAGGGTGGGATCAGGTCCTGTAAGCTCCCTGTCCCTTCACTTGGCAGTTTGTCTCCGCCCCTTAGTGGAGCCGCGGCACAAGGAGGATGACTGGGAGTAGGTCGAACCAGCTGTTGGTGAAAACACTGGGTTGATTCATAATTTCATAACTCACCAGCTCACACACGTGGGTTACATAAGCAAAGCTAGCATGATAGAAAAGCCTTCAGAGAGCCCACGAAGGTGGGGCAAAACGGGTTTTAGAAAGGAACACAGGGGGCGCCTGGGTGGCTCAGTCCGTTAAGCATCTGGCTCTCGGTTTCGGCTCAGGTCACGATCTCATGGGTCATGAGATCAAGCCCCACGGTAGGCTCCATGCTCAGCGGAGTCGGTTAGGAGATTCTCTCCCTCTGCCCCTCCCCCCACTCTTCCTCTCTCTATCTCGAATAAATAAATAAATAAATAAATAAATATTTATTTATTTAAAAAGGAACACAGGATGAGAGACAAACCTCTCATGAGGGGAATTGGGAAGACGGAAAGCTAAGAAGAATATACAAACTTTTATTTCTAGACTTAATGAACCAAGAGAAAGAAAACATCGCGAGTCGTTCCTGAGTGGCATACACACTTGGTACTATAAAATGAGCGGAGGGAATAATTGTTTAAAAGTTGGGCTTTTTATCACGGAGGCTGTTTTTACACAGGGTTTTGGAGCAAATGATTGCTAGGAAATATGACAGAATGAGGACAGAGACTGTAAGTGATATTCGGGGCGTGTGCAGGGTGATAGGGTGGGGTGGGCAAGATGATCTGATGAAACTCAATGTAACTAAATACATTTCTTGCCCGTGGTTGATTTGGCATCAATTTTAAGTCTTTATTTTGAAATTTCCAAAGCACACCTTCCTCACTTGGTTTTAGAATATGAAACCTGATACGCATTCTTGTAAAACCCAGTGTTCACACGATGGACAATGGTGGCGAGAGAGAACAATTCAGCAAAAAAACAATAAAAAATTCCATTACATTGTTTATCAGGTCAAGATTTTGCTAATTAAGTCTCAGTTTTCTTCTTAATAGAAACAGGTGTGGTTTTAGTCAAAGTAAAAATATCAAATAATCTTCTAAGAGCCACAAACCTATATGCTGTTGTTTGCTGATTCCTGTTGCTCTCTTCCTTTCCCAGATCCTCTCCCCTGTCCCACCCCTGAATATTTCAGATAGTACTAAGCCAGCAGCTGGGGGAGTCAGGGTATAGCAGCGGGCTCCTGTGGGTGCCAAGGAAAAAACAACCACTACCATTTCAGGGATGGAAATGAGATGTTTTTCAAAGCGCCTTCTGTGTGAAATGTGCCACAGACAGAGACCTCCTTGTAGTTCCCCTGTGTGGCTTCACTGAGGCTAAAGAGAAAAAAAAGGTTTTTATTACCTTTGAATTGATTGAGTGACTCAATCTGATGGATTAGGAGAGTGAAAATACCTATTGATTTGTGGATGAAAGAAGTAGGTATAGATTTAGATAATATTGGAGGAGGAATATGAACTGTAAAAAGCAGATCATAAGGAAATACGCATGGGATAATCCCACTTTGTTAAAATAAGTGCTCTTTTTTCCATGAAAAATGTGTTGCAGGTAACAGGCTGCTGAAATGATAGATCGTCTCAACGTGCTGGTTTTGATTGAGGCCTCAACAGGATAGATTCAGAATGAGTAGCAGACAGGCATCCAGCATTTCTGACTTTAGAAATGAAATGGTCAAGTACCAGTTTTACAATTCCAGGTCACTTGCCAAAGGACCTCTCACTCACACGGAGGCTATGAAGAGGTCAGGACAAGTGAAGGGGGTTTTCAGGAAGATAACTGCAGAGAGCCATCGTGGTGTTCCAAGTCTCCCTCCCCCAAAGTGGAGCTAGGAAGTGCCACCTTCTTCACTTCCAGTCTCCTGAGGATGGACTTGCATGGGATTCCTCAGAGAGCTTTGAGTACTTTCTTTGTCATTGGGGAACACAGAGGACTTAGTAACTAACACACCGAGAGTGTTAAAAACCGTATAGCAGTGGGGTAGAGACAGCTGCCTTGGAATTAGTCTAATTGTCCTAGAGTTTGCTGGGTCAAAAGATGCATGAGTATTTTTCAGGGACCAGAGGTGAATCACATGTGAGAGCAGGCTAACAAAGGCTGGTCTTGGGTCCTTTCAAGGAAAAGTATCCAGAGGGACAGAGGTACCGAGTGTCAGGAAGCTGCAGACAGACAACTGGATTTCTAGAAACTGCAGACGTAGGTGAGAATAACCATCCCAAATAGAACTGCATATAGTCTTCAGTGATGGGAAGAACTAGGAAAGGGGTCCAAAAAAGTAGTTAGCTTTAACTAGGGCATTTTTGAAAGTGAAAATGGAACCTACTAATACTTACTCTGGGACAATAAACATAAACCAGCACTGTTCCAAGCCAACTGTAAAGAATGGTTATCCTAATTTTTATTCTCTGTCACTCAGACCGCCTCATGCCAATAGCTCTCATCTTTAAGATCGTGCCTGCACTCCATTGGCTAGACCAAGAAGGGATGGGAAATCTTGTGAGAAAAGGATAAACTATGAAAAAGAAGAGAGAAAAGGACTATATTCCCCATTCCTAAGAGTTGTTCAGTCATCTGTTATTTAGTTTTGAAACTTAAAGGGGTTTTAAGCTAGTCTTTTGCTGCTCATTTCTAATTATACTGCAGTATAATTAACAAATATTTTCCACCTGATATTGATTTATTGAGGCTTTTCAATCTTTTAAGACTTTTGTAAAACGTGTACATGTTTGAAGGCAAGCAGTATTCTCTGTTTGCTGGGGTCGAGTTCCAACCAAAACCTCACAGGTTACATGAAAATTAACTCAAAATGGACCATAGATTTAAATAAAATCATAAAACTATAAAACGTTTCAAAGATAACGTAGGAAATCATTCAGACTGAGGACTTGATGAAGAATTTTTTTTTTTAAGATTTTATTTATTTGACAGAGATAGAGACAGCCAGCGAGAGAGGGAACACAAGCAGGGGGAGTAGGAGAGGAAGAAGCAGGTTCCTAGCAGAGGAGCCTGATGCAGGGCTCGATCCCAGAACGCTGGGATCATGCCCTGAGCCAAAGGCAGATGCTTAACGACTGCGCCACCCAGGCGCCCCTTGATGAAGAATTCTTAGACAAAATACCAGAAGCATGATCCATTAAAGAAAAAAAATCAGTAAATTAAACTATATCAAAATTAAAGTCTTTTGTTTTGCAAAAGACCCCAATAAGGGGATAAAAGACAAGTTGCAGATTAGGAAAAAATATTTGGAAATAACTTCTGACAAAGGACTATACTATATAAAGAACTCCCAAACTCAACAATATAAAAACAAACAATCCAATCAGAAAATGGGCAAAGACATAAAGAGGCATTTCACTGAAGAGGATATATGAATGGTGAATGCACCCATGAAAAGGTGTTTATTACTGGCCATTAGGAAAATGCAAATTAAGACCGTGATGAGGTATCAACACACATCTATTAAAACAGCTAAAATTAAAAATATTGATAATGCCAAGTGCTGGCAAGGATGTGGAGAAAGTGGGTCTCTCATACATTTTTGTTGAGCAAGAGTTTGGAAGTTTCTTTAAAAACTAGACATATATGTACCATATAAGCCCGATATTGTACTCCTGAGCATTTATCCCAGAGAAATAAAAATATGTTTGCATTAAAATCTATATATGACTGTTCCTAGCATATTTGTTTGTAATGGTCAATACCTCCTCAATAGATAGATGTTTAAACGGTGGTACATCCATACCATGAAATACTATTCAGCAAGAAAAAGGAGCAAACTCTTGATACATGCAACAACTCGGATAGAGCTCAATACTAAATTCCTGGGTTTTATATTGGACTCTACTTACATTAGATGTGACCACTGAGGGAAACTGGGTGAAGGGTACACGAGACCTCTCTGTGCTCTCTTTGCAATTTCTTGACTCTACAATTATTTCAAAATAAAAAGTACCGCAAATTTTCGTGAGGTCGATAAACTCTAAACTAGCAACCCTACAAATTCAACTCAACTTGGATCCCTGATCTAAGAAGAGTTTAGAAAATACAAAACAAAGAAGAAAATGTTCGTGAGAAACGAGTTACCCAAATCGTATATTTTTTTCCACTGGCAAATTTTTTAAAAGAATGCCTTAAGAATAGAACTCCTTATTTTTCGACTTTGACCTTTTCAAGTAAAATATTTTTGAAATATCTACTATCATTTTTTCCCGATTTTTTTCAAGTCATAACCAGTTTTGCAAAAGGACCTTGTGCTCATTTATCGATTCTAGTACTTTAAGAGCTACCCAACAGGTCATTAACATACAGAAACATGCATCGTGAAAAGCAAGAAATAGCACCCATTGCTTCTGCATATTAGCGACGTGTTCCCTCCGAGCAACAGTGTTCACATCACTGAGGTCTGTGAAGGGTCACTTTTTTGCATTTACCCTGAGTGGAAGATGGAATGATGAGTACAAATGCAATGGATTGTAAACAATTTCTTGCCAAAAAAGTCACAAGTTAACAAAGTATTTTACAGAATTTACTACAAAACACCGTAAAACTGCCTTCCCTTAAGCTCTCTTCTGGCATCCGGTGAGCCACCTGGGTGCGCGTGGTGGTGGTGACTCTTAGCATGAACAGATTCGGATCTTCATACAAACCTGCCGGGTCCCCTTCACTAGCCTCCTGAGGCGCACCAGTGGCGGCGCTCTGAAACCTCGACCTTTGAAATCCTGGGCGATCTCCCTCACCAACCTCTGGAAAGGCAGCTTCTGGATCGCGCCTGCAGCGATGAGATTTTTCCTCCCCGCCGGCAGGGGGAGCGCGTTCCCCCGCAGGCTTAGGGGGCAGCTCTTTGCACATTGCTTTCTGGAGCAGTCCGCTAACCCTCGGGTCGTTTCTTTCACCTGGTGCCAAAGTCTTGGGCCACTTTGCTGCCCGACAGAGAGCTGCAGCCTCCGAGCAAAGGCATGAAGCTCCTCCAACGAATGACCAAACCACTGTGGTCGACTAATGTTTCTTAATAGTTGACAGTAACAGAATATGGAGATTAAAAAAAAAAAGAATATGCAGATTTGCCCAAGTGATGTATCCTAAGAAATAAGGTTATTTCTGAAAAGCAAAGTGTTGGGGATAAAGGGGTTTCTGTACTCTACTTCCATTGTTCACAGAAAGGTTAGTAATATTATTCCGTGTGATGCTTCTGTATATTTTCGTACATCAGCTTTAGGACCGCAGACAGAACCAGAAGTCTTTTTTTAAGTTTGACAGACCCAGACATCAATGATGAATTCAACTCCACTTCTGCTTTGCTTGACTGCCATGAGATTCCTGGGTGTCACACAGCAGACTTGGTGATTTTGATTGAAGAAATATTTATAGACTGAAACAATCAGTTGAGAAGAAGAGCATGTAATTATCGCTGACAATGGAACAAACATGGTGAAAGCTAGGAGTGATTTAGGAAGGAACCCCAGGCATACGATGCTGGGTTCTCGCCCTTTATTTGTGTCCATTTTTTTGGTTGCTTGAGGAAGGACAGTAAATCTAGTCCCTGATACTCCATCTCGGCTGCAAGAGGAAGTCCCCAGATATTTGCTTTAAACATTAATTCTTGTAATAGAAACTTTAATAGAATTTCGGGAATTGTGATATGAAATTCAGAAATATGATATGATAACTGGTCCTTCAGGTAGAAGATATATTCTGTCAGTGCTTAAGAGTCTTTCTTTATGATTAACTTCTATATCTTTGTTTTTCACTCTGAAGCCTGAGAGCAGCCCAAACATTTGAAGTTTTCCTTTATAATGAATTCCACTGGGAAAGGCAGGGCAATGTAAACAGAAGCAGTCCTTTGTGAGTGTGTGAACTCTAAATCAGTAACAGGCTTTCATCTATGACATAAAATTGATGTTCTCGATGTCAGCGTTTGAAAGTGGGGCACATTTATTCAATCGGAATGGCTTCACGGACAGAAGATGGGGAAGAGGTTCTGCTCGTGGAGAGCCTGCTGCAGGGTCTAACCCTGAACCAGCCATGTGACCATGCCAGCCATGCAACTCCTTTAAACCTCAGAGTTTTTTTCACCTGTAAATGATGTGGCTACAGAATATTAATGACCCTCAAAAAATCACCAAAGGTTATCTTTTCAAACTCCTGAAAGAGCAATATGGCAGCACGGATGGGAATAGAAATTTTAAAGAAAGTGATGGAAGTCTAGATTTAGCCCCTGTGGAGAAAGGGACGTGAGCTGACCAAGGAGGTATGAAAGGATCGACCTGGGTTGCTTAGGAGCCCTCTGAGAGCAGGATTCTTTGGTCTCCGTTTGTAGGGAGATGTGGCTTTTCTGCAATAGCTCTCAGCAAATATTTTTCTTATATGTCATGTCTACAATGGTTTAGGGACCAGAGAGCCAGTATTAGGTGAATGAATGAAGACAAGATCATTAGATGAGGGTTGACAGCTTGGACTCATGACCTCTCGAGTACCTTTCAACCCAGAGACTCTATATTCCTTCACAAGAATGAAGGTGCAAAGGCTTAAGGGAACAGAGATAAAGGGAAAGTTAATTTACATCAGAAGAACCGAGGAGGTTGATGAAGGCAGGAGCTGAGCCTGGATGTGTGCATATGCCACTTGATGTCCATTCCAGTCTGATGGTGTGCGTCACAACCAGCAATCAAACATCATCTCAGAAGCGTGACAACCAACTCTTGAAGAATAGCACGTGTCTCTACTGCAGGTTTTCTTCAATGGCGTGGCTGGAGGTTTCACACGTTCTTCGCAGGTAACTGTCTGGAACTCCCGTCCGGACAGGTCATTTTCTCTTCTACATCTTGCCCTGCCAGCAGCTACAGCTGTCGGCACACTCCCCGCTCCAGGGCGTCCGCCAGCCCTGCCCCAGGCAGAGAAGACCAACACGACTTCCACCCTACCCTGCAGCTGTCCGGCTCCTCCTAAGGACACCCCGGGACGCAAAGACCTTACGTGGCCCTCCCTTTCCCCCACAGCATTTGCACACAGAGCCCCGGGACATGGGATTCATTTCTTGCTCTGACCACTTTTCTCCTGAAATATTCCTGAGATGAATTTCTGGTGAAAAAAACCCTCTCTATTGTAATGTAATACAAGCCCTTTGAAGGGTCAAATAATGCAGTTGCTTAAAACTAAAATGAAATATATGCTGTATATAAAAATGTACACATTCTATTGATGATTTGGCAGAGGGGATGGTTGGATAGAGACCCTGTAATTTTCCCCTTCACTTCTGGCTGTGAGCCCTGTTTCCACCGACTTAGTTCGGCTGATGAACTGTCTTGTTCTGAATACGTTCTATATGTCCTACACCACAACACTCTGGACGTGAAAATGCCACCCTTTGTCCTTCTCCCCAAATATTTGTGTGTACAGCAGACTTCTCTGAACATTGAAGAATGACAAGAAGGGACTACATCACAGATAATTCAACATTTACTACTCCTCTTCATTGTTCTCAAAAGTCCTCTGGCTATTTCCTACAACTCATCACAAATCCCCTGGGAAGGCAGAAGGAACCCCGAAGTGAAAAAAGACCAGAGAGGGAAAGATTCAAAGGTCCAAGAATGTAGAGTCAAGTTAGCCTAAAAGACCCTAATAGCAAAAAGCAGATTTAGGACAGATCTTGTCTTGAAGACCTTTAACCATATCGACTACGTGTCCTCTCCTTATCCTATAACATTCAAACTGTTCAGAGAAAAGTATAACAGGGACTTACAGATATTTCTTGGGACTTTATTGTGTATATCTAGATTCACCGTTTTCGGTAGTAGAATTACAGGGTAAGTTTAAGGTCATCGGCTCTCACACTGCCTTAGCAGATAGGATGCAAAAACACAGAGAAATAGAAACTATTTCTCTCACAAATGTTCATAGAGTCTGAAAGAACTTTAACTTTAGATTTGAATACATATTGGTCTAATTTCCACTCGTTTTCCTTTTCTTTTTCAATCTCTCTAAGTAAATATACACACACACATTACATACACGTATGATGTTGTTACGTTATATAACAACTGTGGAGCTCAATTACTGTTTCCCGTAAGCCTCACCATATCCACGGAGCTTAGGAAGAAACAAGAGTGGTGGTTCCTATTTTGAGATTAGGGAAACTGAAGCACAGAAGGGTTAAATGCCTTCCTTACCACAAGGTCACGGGGAGAATCTGTGCCGGGAGAGCGAGAAGGGGTCTTTCCTTCCCCGCGTACTGTTTTATATGTTAACCATCACGCACATGCCAAGTCAATGGATGCTGGCACTTTACATAAATATATGAGGATGCAGTGCTATATGTAATAAAAATCTGAAGCATGAAATGTGGAAGCAATTCAAGAAAACAGATCTCACATTTTTGCCTTTGTCAGAGTCAGAATCTGACATGCTCTGATTAAAATTCAACATCTGCAGGCATTTAAAATTAAAATATACAGGTATTCATGTTTTCCTCCTTCCACAATGTTTTATTGCTGCTTTTTTCATCTTAAATATTAAAAACATTACATTATTTTATTTCATATGTCGAACTTCATGTCTCAGTATATTACGCACTGCCCTTTCACCTCGGAGCTCTGGTTCAAATCCAGCTCTTAGCTGAGAAAATAAAAAACATCTGAAAATATTTAGTAGACTCATCTCAAGGCCTAATGGACTACAGTTTACATTAACTTGACAAACACAACAAACAAACAGATTTGCCACAAATTAAAATGTTTACGTGAAAACATTCAGGAATGAACAGTATATAAAGGCCCCTCATTCAGACCTGAAGGCCGTGCCTTTATCCCACGGGGAATTTGAAACAAAGATGGAGAAAAATCTGGGCTGCACCTGTCCCACCCTAAACAGGTGAATGAAAGATCCAGATAGTAGAAATCCACCTCCACCATTTTGTGGAGGGGAAAACTGCCATTTGAAAGGAGACAGGATGGCAGGAATAAGAGAAAACAGCCTAAAAATAAAGCATCAGCTGTATCACATTACTCTTCTGTTCATGCAAAAATTATTTATCGAGGCAGGCACTGCATTCAAGCACTTCGCTAGGTACTTTTTCACTGGTGCCTTCCAAAAAGTCAGGAAAATAAAGGTAACCTTGGCCTAGAGACAAATCAAAGAAACAAGCCTGCTTCTTCTCTTAAGGACCAAATTTTATGAACAAGTTCATATTTCATGATTTTAAAAAAAGGAAACAATAGGCCATTTCATATTAAATTTGCTACCCTCTCTGGGAGTGGGTGACCAAGTGCCTTCAGAGACAAGGATATCCTGAGGAGGACAGGCCCCACATAAAGGCCTTCTGATTTCTTTTTTACCTTCGATGCCATGCAGTCCAAAAACTATATACTGCAGGCCACCCGTGCCTCTGCTTTAAACTACTCTCCAGGCCCTATGTTTGATGAACAATGGGTGCTATGCCCCTTCCTCCAGCACCACCTCCTCTCTCCCCCATCACCTCATCTAGAAGGCACTAGACAGTTGCCACTATGAAGGGAACAATAAATCAAACCCCTAATTCAGAAGTTCGGTGTATAAAAATCTCCCGGGAACTCTGTTAAAATGCATATTCTCAGGCCTAACCTCAGAGATACCGATTCTGAAGGTTTGACGTAGGGCCTGGGAATATGCATTTTAAAGGCTTGTCAGGAGATGCTGTTGCAGGTGGTCCAGGGCTCCGTGCTGCATCGTGGACCCGACTCCTGTTCTCAGTGGCTTCATCAGGGTGAAGGGAAAAAACCAACAGAGGGGAAACATCCACACCCGTGCTTGCTTCCTTCCCTCGGCCTTCAGGGCTGCCCCTCTAGGAAGGTTTCACTGAGGACGGAGGACCCAATATGGCTGAGAAGACAGAGCAGTACAGGGGACAGGGACTGGTAACTAGGTATATCCCACCCCAGGTCTCCCCGAGCTGGCAGCTGACACCCTCGCTGACTCCATCCTTAGCAGCCCATTCCACTGCTTAATGCCCTCCACCAGCAGAAAGTTCTTCCTCCCCACTCACCTTGAGTGAGCATTCTTGAGATGTGGAGCCATTTTTGCTTTTAATTCTCCACTCAACAGCAATGGGAAACATCAGGCACCACCCTTGGAGAGGAGAGAACCATTTATACGGTGTTAAGTGACACCAAGAAAGGCCATGGTAAGGGAAATACTAAATTCAAGCGTGCTCTGAATCAGGCTTTTGTAGTCAGTCTTCAGTGGTCTGAGTTCTGATTTATGATAACAGTTTGAAAGGTCTTCCGTAGATCCTTTCAGTTTCTCCATGGTGCAACTTGGAAATAGTTTATTCTCTCATACTTCGTATGTGAAGTTTCTGCCAAGCCTCAAATGGCCTTTCTCTCTCTCTGTTTTTTTTTTTTTTTCCTGACAAACACTTCAAGACAGAGCTGCACTCAAACACTCAAATTTGGTACCATTAGCTCCAGTAACATAACTGACATCCCACTTAAAGAAGGGGAGAAAAATCATAAAAACCTTCTGTTTCACTTAATTTCATATTTGACAAGTCCCTTAAAGAACAGCCGGGATAGTCTCACCAAGTATTCTCAGTCGTGTCTTGACCCCATTTGTGCCTGGAGCTGGTACGTGTGCATCCAAAGGTGTGATGACTCCTTCTTGCCTGACACCCAGCCCCCAACAAGGACCGTGCTGGCCGGTGCCGGTATCTCAGTGATGGGAGATGGAACGGTTCATTTCGATGTGTCTTTTGTACTGTCTTCACTGTAAGATGCCTCTCAGTGAAGACCTCCCCCCCCATTTAGGAATTTCATGAGATCGACTCGGTCATGAACTCCTCTCCAGCACACGTGATTATGACGAGACAAGTGGGGGACATGGTGGGGACAGAGGTGAGGATGATGGTGATGTTCTCACCTATTGTCTGTTGTTGTTGTTGTTGTTGTTTTTCTGGCAGGTTCTCCATTATCAGAAAATTGGTGTTTTTCTTATGTTGGACGTGAATTTGGGCTGGTCATGTTGTACAGATGTATTTCACACTTTCTGTGAAGGGTTTGTTATTAGAAACACCACAAAGTGGGGTCAAGGGTATGCTCTCTCGAAGAGTATTTTTCAAGAACAAGATACAAGCAATTTTCATTGGTAAAAGTTAACTCCCATTTGCTGACTGAACCAACCAGCAATCATTTATCAAGACTCTATTATTTGCATACTATTGTACTCTAGGTTAATAAGACCACCGTAATAAGACCTGTCCTTACTTTCCAAAAGTATAAAACCTGGGTAAACAAGTTGAGACTTACTTAGGATGAGGAACAAGTATAACTCCAATGTCCAGCACTGTGTGTGGGAAGCCCATGACAGATAGTTAATCATTTCTTACGTACACAATAAGTGAGCATTAAATGTGGAGGCAGAGACTGAAAATTCTATAGATCTAATAAGAGATAGTGTGTGGCATTTCTCAAGCTCCTTTGGCCATGGAACTCAGCTTTCAAGAAACTCCACAGAGAATCATGTTCCACAGACTCTCTTGGGAACTGTAGCTCCGACACACTAAAGTGGGAGAGGTGGAACTCCTGCGGGGTGTTGTAAGGAGCAAGGAATTAAATGGATGGACATGAGGGAGAAATCCAGGCAGAGAAAATAACAGAAGCATAAGGTGGCGGTCAAAATTAACCTAGAACGTGGGAAATCAAGGAATAACTTAAATCATTAGAGAGCTACCTGGTTTTTATAATATTCTGCCTGGCCAAATAACACCGTTGTAACCAAGACAGACAGGGAAAGCCTGAGGTCAACTTGTGATGGTACAAAAGCACTTGGGTTTATATTCTCCAGGAGAGCTAGCAATCCCTCCAAACATATTTGGGGTCCAGAGCACAGACCGCCAACCCTAATGGTTTCACAGTTCTCTTATTAGAAGCTTCTGTAGAAATTTAGGGGGGGAAGGGTGGTAAAGAAATGGGGAGCAAAGACAAGGGAAAGTCTTATTTTTATCCCTTTTTTTCAAAGTAAGAGATACCAGTACAGCGTTTGAGGTTCCAGCTATTTTTGTTTTTTCACTGATTTTTCTACATCTCAAAATAGTCTTTTAAGAGCACCACGCTTTGTTACATCTTTTTTACTTCCTTTTTTTTTTTTTTCCCCTGGCTGCTTTTACTTCCAAACGAACCTTCAGGAAATTTTGTTTGTGGCAGGATTTTGACAGTTCGCCTCTTCCGTCCTGTCTTGGCTGGGCCGTTGATTACTTGTGTGTGCTGCCTGAATTGCGTGTGTTCCTGACTTCAGTTTGCTCTTTTGCAATAAAGGGAGTAAACTAGAAGAGGGTCTTTAAAAAATCTATGTAACCTTCCTTCTAAGAGAGCTATTTTTGATAATAAGACAAGTCCCGTCAGGTGAAGGAAATCGATAACCAACCTTAGCCCTCTCCCAAGGTACCTGGAGGCAGCCCTTCCTCTGTACCCTTTCCACATGGCACTATTCACGTACCCAGCCACTCCGTAGAATTATGACATTTTCACAGGTCTCCCTTTTCTACCAGAATGTGAAATGCTTGATTTAGGGGATGTTTAGATGTTTTTCATCTTTGCTTACCTAATCCTATTTCAGGAGACAACACCCAGAGGTGGTAGTGTCTAGTGGTTAAGAACATAGGTTCTAGGGGTGCCTGGGAGGCACAGCGGTTAAGCGTCTGCCTTCGGCTCAGGGCGTGATCCTGGCGTTATGGGATCGAGCCCCACATCAGGCTCTTCCGCTATGAGCTTGCTTCTTCCTCTCCCACTCCCCCTGCTTGTGTTCCCTCTCTCGCTGGCTGTCTCTATCTCTGTTGAATAAATAAATAAAATCTTTAAAAAAAAAAAAAAAAGAACATAGGTTCTGGCCCCGAATGGGTTGGAATCCTGGCTCAGCCACCTTATAAGTTGTATGACTTTTGGAAAATTGTTTATGCTCTCTATGCCTCTGTTTCTTCACCTATTAAAAAGGGGATAAAAATAATGGTTATTACTTTGTGATGGGATTAAACAAGCACAGAGTACTTAGAGCAATGATTAAAAATATTAGCTGGTTTTCAGGAACCGACATCATAAAAAAAGAATAAGTCCACCAACATAAAAGGTTACATGGAAATAGATTGATTATAAAATATAAAAATATACATATAGAATTTGTGAGGGAAACAAAGTCAAATAAGATATAGTCCATGGCAGTATGAAAATTACAATCTAGAAAGGAAACGAAGACAAGCACATGAGTCATTACAATACTAGATAGAATCTGATAAATAGTCTATTACTATAAGAAACAAAGTGTAGCAGGAGTTTGGAGGAGAAGAGAGATGATTCCCAGCAGAGGGGATCAGTAACTGCTGCGTGGGTTGATAGATCTTTCAACAGAAGAGAACTGTGTTTACACAACATCTGTTGCCTCATCTCCCCCAGCTTTCTTTCCCCTGGAGATTCATAGATTAAAAAAAAAAATCCTTCTTTACAATACATAGAAATTGAGACTTAGAGAGTCAAATTTGCATCTTGTTTTGGGCTGATAACTTAAATTCCGAGTTAGGTTTTCTGAACAACAAGGACAGGGGATGGGCATTCCCAAAGGGGTGTCTACTGCTTTGTGCAACCAGAAAACTTCTGCTGCCAAGCACCAGAGGCATATGCATGAGCGTAACACCAGGAGAGCAGCCAAGGCCCCACTCGGGATGCCTTTATTGTTTGTCTAAAGTGGATGTTTTTCCAAGCAAACTGCATTGTGCTCCAAAAGGAGATCCATCATACTTGTCTTTGTGGTTACAGAGCAGGAATCAAAAGGATGGGGTGAGGGGTGCCTGGGCCAAAGGAAAAGATGCTCCGGGTCAGAGGCTCTTCCCTTCGCCTGGTCCTCTTCAAGAACAAGAAAATCTTTGGAATGAAAATTCAACAAATGACCTTGAAGGAACCTATCCCCAGGGTTTGACTCTCAGGGAGTTTTAAACCCTTGGGAAATCCAACCAGACCCCTGGGAACTTTCACCTAGACTACACAGAGTGGAGAACCAGTTTACATTTGTCCAGTGACGTAGAGACTTCTCAAGTTCTGGAGAGGTTAAGCCACATTTTGTGAGTCCGGGTGATTCTGGTATGTACAGCGCAGATTTCCAACCCCACCAAATATATGCACTCCTAAATGCATCAAGGTGACTAAGTATTTTCTAAAAGCTAAAACCATAAATTCCATGAGATTTGAGCCAAAATACATACCTATTCCTACAAGTTCATGTTTTTTTTGTGGCTTTTCAAACAGCCCTACATTTGAAGTTATGATCCTTGTTTTTCAGTGTCTTAACACACTAGACGGCTTTCAAATGACCAAATCTGAGTCAGGGGCAGAATTTTAAGACTCTAGCCTAGTACCATGCCCTAAAGAACATATCTAGGATCTTCGGTGTACACAAGCACCGTTCCTTCTTTACTGAACCCTCGTCCTATCTCACCCCAAGCTCACTCAGAGAGATTTATCTCATGTGCTGTCTCCCCAAGCTGCTCCTACTACCATTTCAAGAGTCCTTATCTCACTTCTTTCCTTGTCTTCCTTGCAGTTCTAGAAAGGATGATGCTTATATCTCCAGAAATACTGACCTACTCTACTACTTACGACTACCTACTACTCAGTTGTGAATCTCTTCCCTTCTCCCTAAGGGGAGGCCAGCCTCTTCGACCTCTATCCTTTCCCTGACAGCCATTTTTCCAGCTCCCTTTTTTCTGGGCTCCAGAGCATGTACTCATATCCGTCTATGCCTTAAAATGAACTGTAACTTTATCATCGTCTTCATCCTCATTTTCACCATCTATCATTTATGGATGATGACGTGCCAGGCACTGTGCTAAGAACTTTATGTGTTATTTATTCAATCCTCACAAGAATACTTTCAGTTCAGTATTTCTGTCCCTGGAAACTAACTTCAAAACTCAACTCCTGGGATGGGTGAGTCTAATTCTACTGTTTAGTTTCGTTGTCCCATACTCTCTAATTACCACGATCTGATTTCTGTTTTTATATCACCCTTCTAAAACCATTCCCACAAATGTCTCCAGGTAAAATTGACCCCGCCCCCAACACGCCCTCTTATCCCTGCAGATCCTTGGACCACTTCACATTCTAACAACCCACTTCTTTCTGATCACTGACTTAGGAATCCATGCAAGGTTTATTTATAGACTCCTTCATTCCACAGGGACTCTGTTGGGGTGCTTATGTGCTCCAATAGTTTCTTACCGAAGATGTTTGAACTGGCACTCAGACCCAAAGCACCATCTCAAACTTCTTTCCAACCTGATAAGACACAATTTTCCAAAGGTCGTACACAAATATCTTTAAAATTCCTAGGTTGCTATCCATGAATTTTAGGAAAGCATGTTAATTGTCTACCAAACTCAAGATTCCATGGATGTTGTGGCTTATGAACTATTTAGGATTAGAAAAATGATTGATCAAAAAAATATTAAGCAAATAAGAATACAGATATGGGACAAAAATTGTGAATGTGAAAGTAATATTCAAATTATGAAAACTGTTGGGGCGCCTGGGTGGCGCAGTCGTTAAAGCGTCTGCCTTCGGCTCAGGGCGTGATCCTGGCGATCCGGGATCGAGTCCCACATCAGGCTCTTCCGCTGTGAGCCTGCTTCTTCCTCTCCCACTCCCCCTGCTGTGTTCCCTCTCTCGCTGGCTGTTTCTCTGTCACATAAATAAATAAAATCTTTAAAAAAAAAAAAAAAAAGAAAAAGAAAACTGTTGCAGAACACCTTATTCTAGGGGCGCCTGGGTGGCGCAGTCATTAAGCATCTGCCTTCGGCTCAGGAAGTGATCCCGGCGTTCTGGGATCGAGCCCCACATCAGGCTCCTCCTCTATGAGCCTGCTTCTTCCTCTCCCACTCCCCCTGCTTGCGTTTCCTCTCTCACTGGCTGTCTCTATCTCTGTCAAATAAATAAATAAAATTTAAAAAAAAAGAACACCTTATTCTGTTGTCAAAAAGGAAATGCCCCCCCCCCAAAATCCTTATTATCTTCCCTTTTTGCTCTGTCTCTATGTTCTTTTATCTTCCTTATTAGATTCAATGACATCCTCTAACTTCTCAGTCCTTGAAGTAACCACGTCCCTCCCTATTTTCTTCATTCTTTCTATGTAGTCTGTCTCCAAGGTTTGTCAGACCTTCTGCAATCAAACTTTTAACCCTATAGCTAAAACCCCAGGAAATAAGTTATTCAAACGACCCCCTAACCTGTCATCCAGCAAAAATTCTTCAAGTGCCATTTTAAATCCTGAGCTCAGAAAAAGCAAAAATTTGTAGCAGCATCAACAACTACTGTTCCCTCCCCCATTTCTTGTGCCATGGAAATTGGGAGAACGCCATTTACAGAAAGGCTTCATAGCTAGAAAGGTGAGTTTGCAGAATAAGGCTGTCTCAAACTTCTGACTAATATCAGAGCAAGTCACACTGTACCTTTTCCCCAAATGCACGCCCTGGGCTAGTTTACCAGTGCCTGCCTCCATCACACCTGTGATCCAGATGTGTCTCCTGGGGACCTTCACTGCCACCTCCTCCTCCTCCACCAGTTCTGTGAAGCTTAGCCTGATAGGTTCCTCAGTACCCAACCCACGCTTGGTCATTGCATCCTGTGGAGCTCCTATTCCACCAGCTGTCCAGTCTCCTAGAGTGGGTTCCCCTATCTCAGGCTGATTTGTTTAGCAAACATCATTTCTCCCGTAGTTCTCAGATGAAGCTGGTTCTACCTGCAGTCTGTTCCAACTCTCTCCACCTCCCACCATAGATCTGGCTTCACGATCACTCCGCAAACCCTAGGGAAGTATAGCCATTTATACCACCTTCTCCACAAATTTCAGATTTCTACCAATCTCCCAATACGATCTCATCCTCCTAAGTGCTGTTAGCACCTGGATGAGTTTTCTTCCCCATCTTACTCAAGGCCACTGCCCTCAGTGACTAATATCCAGCACCCAGGACTTTTCTCATTCTTCATAATCCTCCTGCCACATGGCATAGCTGACTCAAGCCTCCTTAAAGCTAAATCCCCCTTTGCTTTCATGGTGCTCATTCTGATATTTCCTTTTTTACTCTGACCACGGCTTCTCTGTCTTTCTCTAGCTCCTCTTTCTTCTCCATTCTCTAACTGAATGTGCTCTCCAAGACTTTGTTCTTGTTTTCTTTTTTTTTTATCTTCACGCTGTGGAGATCTCATCTACACCGGTAAATCTAACCCTTAACTCTACACGGACACATTTGTAATTCTGACACTTTTACAAAGTTTGTTAGCCATTTTTATCTGCTTATGGGCAGTCCCATCTATATGTATTTTTGGCATCTCAGTATGTCAATTCCTCCTTCCACTCCTGGTTTCTCTGTATTTCTGTTAGTGGGACAAATATTTTCTTAGTTATATGCATTCAAACCCTGAGAATCATTGCTGCATTCCCTCCCTGACCAAATCTATCAATTCCTGTCAATTGTTTTCTTATTTTACCTTTCATCTGCCCTCTTTTCTTTTACTGTAAGGTGAATGTCATTATTGCTGCTAAGTGAATATCATCGTGTCCATTTTACAAGTTTGGCGGCCATTTTCCCAGGTTTACTGACCTGGTAAGTGATGGAGGGACAGGATTGAAACTTAGGTCAATCTTCTGCCAGAACCTGAGCTTCTTCCTTTCATCAAACTGCTTGCCTGAAAGTAGATGACATTGTTGCATAAAATAAGAGTAAGACCTAATTTGCATAATTAGAAACAAATGTTTGTACTTTTTATAATTCTTTCTGTAAAAGCTCATTCTAATTGAGTTCTTATTTCAAAAGGTCATCTTCTCTATAGGAGTTACAATACAATGTATATCTTTATAATATAAATTATAGAAGCAGCTCAGGGTGAGGTTGGAGAACACCAACTTTAGAGTGAATTGGGTTCCCCTTCCCAGTTCCACACGCCAGTCGTGTAAACTTTGGGAAGTTGCCCAATTTCTCTGTGCCTTGCTTTCCTTATCTGTAATAGTAGTGGTTACAGATGTGGAAAATCCACATGCAGAGACCAGGAAGCTTCCTCAACACATTAATCAGCAATACCAATATTTGACTCCTGTATATGATATTTGGGGCTGTTTATTCATTGTACAGAGCCAGACATACAGTTAAATTTAGCAAATATTGATTGAGTACCTCCCAAGTGCCTTAAGACAAATAAAATGATTAATAGCCAATGTCTGACAACATTTTATGGCTTGAACATCTCATCTTCAAAGTACTTACAAATAAATAGATCTAATTCAAATTAACCTAGTCTTACAAGTATGTGAAAAGCACAATCTAATTTCATAACATAAATATCACTCATAGCCTTGCCTTCTGTCTTTTTCCTCAGGTCAGAATCTTAGGGGGAAACCTTAGTCTGAATCCTTGACATCCTGTCTCGTCATCTCTTCTGAGTTGGAAGGCTGCTCTGTACTTTCCAAAGGCCTTCGGGTCTCCGTAAGCACTCACCTTCAGTCCACATCACATTCTGCTCCAATAGCCATCCTTCTTCTCGGGCATCATTATAAATTCACTTCCCCTTCTTTTCTGAGGTAATAATTTTCCCATTTCCCTCTCCATTAGTTTGGTGTGCTTACCAACTACCAGTTCCAATTTCTCAGCTTGCTTTCTTCTCTCCGCAGCCTCTGCTTTGCTTAACCAACCTCCTTATTAGTTCATTTGAACTATGCATTCATAAATACCACCTCCCACATGACCTACTCTATGGTAAGTTACCCAATCGGACTTCTCAAGTCAAAGACCTAAAATTCCTTTTCCTCCACAAAGTCCTCCAGGGCTAAACGAAAAAGAAGATCGTACTATTCCCTCACTCCAATAACCCACTCAGACATTCATCCACCCGAAACCAGGAACACTTCACTCAGCAATTCATCTAAATATTGAATTTTGAAATCAGGAGGCTTACCACTTTATTGCCACACCATTGCGTATTTGTTGCACTCTACGTCTGTCCTATGACGGAATGATCTGGGGAGACTACTATCGATCTTAGGCAGTGAGCATCACAGCATTGTTTCTTCACTAGTGCCTCCTACCTCTGTGAGGCACGAAGTCATCCTGAGAGTAACATTTCCTCCGGCCGGCTTCTAAGTAGGAATTTGGGATGTGGACCAGGCGGTAGACATGGCAGGAAGAAGAGAGAGCACGAGGTAAGGCAATATCTGAATACACCTGAATACATCTCATTATTAGGCACTTTCTCCCAAAATATTCTCTCTTAAAAAAAGAGTCACCTCACGTGGAGTACTTGCCAAGTATCTTCTGTCACGGAAATGCTTTCTCAATTACTTTATTCTGAGTAACAAATACCACCGGATGGAGGTTTATTAGGCTGAAATAGTCTCAATCGATACTAGTTTTGGAAGCTTGTCAAAGTTATCTGATATGAGCTGCTTTTTAAAAAGAAAAAAGAAACCTCCCACAGATGTAGTCATTATTCCTGCATAGTTGACAATATCACATGTTGGCTACTATGTTAGTGAAACTTTCAAGGTTTGTTTAGCTGGTTCTGTTGTGCGGACCACGGGGTGATTTTTTTTTTTTTTCCTAAATCCTAACCCTGGGCAAATGGCTGGGATAAAATTTTCAGTACAGTATTACACAGGTTGGAAAAATGAAATAGAAGTGATAGCACCAGTCTAGAAAACTGTATCAGGCGATTTGAGAAACAGCTCTAGCCATGATGAAAGCTCAGCTGCATCTCAGCTGTCTCCAGGATGCCTGTGAAGAGTCCAAATAAAAATTATTATGTCAGATGTGAGCTAAAAAAATAGGTTCTAAAATGATATAACAGTATACATAAGTATACATAAGATGTGATTATAAGTATACAGGTGAGATTAAATTAACAAATTAAATATCGTAAGTAATCATTTAATTCCTCCATATCCGTTACACTTGCCACATGCAAGCTAGCCAAAGGCCTTTTGAGAAATTACATAATGAGAGAAATGGTGTCTCCCCATATATTGAGGTCGGCCTTACAATGGGGACATTCATGGCACCCATGAGCGCATAGGATGGAGCTAGAAGGTTTGGATGGACAGATAGCTGGTGGAGGAACTGGTTCAGGAAAAAAGAACGGTGATGTATTTTCTCACCTTTTCTTAGCAGGGTCACAAGTCTGTCCTGTGCTAAGAGCACTCTGGTGGGAAGGACAAGAACGAATTCACTTTAGCTCCTTTTGTCCTATTCCCAGAACCGCGAGTACTCCCTATTATTCATTGACGGTTAGGACGCCTGTGAGGCACTGTATTCCAGCATCCTTCTAATTTGTTAAATAACGCAAAAGAATGGAGTCTGAAAACACAAAAGGTGAGAGGTATTCAGCATAATAAAGTCACTTGTGATACATATTTAACCCTATCTCTACGTTCCTCTAGTTGCTTGTTTAAAACCACTCTTGGGCTTTTCCCTAGCTAAAAGGCCTCCTTTTGTTGAGCGATTTCAACGTATAGTCACATTTTGAACTGTTGCCAGCTAAAATTCTTGCGTTAGGCTCCATGGCTGTCTGTTCCACCAAGACAAATAAGAACTGGCCCAACCCCTCATCTGAGTGCATTGTTCATGGTGCTGAGCAGTGATTTTCCATATCTGCCTGTCTTTGCGTTCACCCCAGGAGAAAGGGTGAGCCTGGTTTATTGAGTTCTCATTTCTCACAAAGCAGCAACATCTGGAGGGCTGAGCACTTTGTTGGCAGGTCCAGCCCGAAGGAATTCGGCCATGGTTCCGATTGGCTCTTATCAGTAGGTGTCACTAAAGACAGCTTCAGAGACAGAAAAATAAAGAGGCCAATTAGGCAATGCCAAGAACAGACTATTTTACAGCCATTTCTGCTCTTTTTATTGTTATTTCAACTGCAGAAGTTTCAAGATTCGAATTATTCTCTGGCTTTTTCTCCCCCCCCCCCCCGCAAATGACCATTTTCCCATTTTCCAAGTGCCTTCCTTTAGAGTTAGAGAGTGGGACATTCAATTAATAAACTTATTTTGTGGTGCCTGATGTAGTGAAAACACATGAAGGAGATTAACTCTAACACTTGGTTGCAATGAAGCTGCAGCCGTCTGTTCATCTGCACACAGGCTAACGAACGCTTCCCCATCCCCTTTCTCTGCGCAATGTGAGACAGCGCGTGTAGCGAGCAAGACCACTCATCCCCCCAGCCATGCCTGTGTGTCCCCAGAGGAGGCACACGTGGAAACCCTGGTGTGAGACCCTGCATGTCTGTGGAGGTCCGCAAGGGAATTCCCAGGCCTCTTCCTGGAAAGGGGCCAGACTTGCTCATAGTGGCCACCAAACGCTCCGGCTTCACTTTTTGGTGATTGAGACTCCCACCAGCAGACATCGGCCCGCTGGGGACTCTAAATTTGACCTCCGAGTCCAAGCAACAACACATATATGTAGAACACTTTACCGATATTCCTAGTGAGCGGACGCCTCATACGGATAAGTCTACAGTTATCTAAGGAAAACTAGGGAAGAATTGAAATGGATGAATTGGGTTTGCAAAATGGACTGTGAACAAAACCAGGGCATGGATCCCAGGGCCAGCACCATGTCTAGCACATGGTAGGTGCTCAGGCAATGTTGGTTAAATGAATGAGGTACCTGTGCGCTCAGAATATCAGTAATTTGTTCTGGGAAGATCATATGTACGGCCTCTGCCGTCCACTATGTATGATAAATGCACATGCATTTTAGTGGATGCTTTCATTCTTTCTGGTTTTGGGAGCATTCCCACTACATCAGGTAAAGAGACCCTTAAGTGTGAAGACCAAACCAATGACTTCTCATTCCAAATTTCTTCTTTTTTCTTTTAAGGTTTTTTTTTTGTTTTTTTCAGAGAGAGAGTGAGAGAGTGGGAGCTGGAGGGAGAAGGAGAGAGATTCTGAAGCAGACTCTGTGCAGAGCACAGAGCCAGACCCAGGGCTTGATCTCACGACCGGGAGATCGTGACCTGAGCCAAAACCAACAGCCGGACGCTCAACCAACTGAGCCACCCAACTGCCCCCAATTCCAAATTTCTTACAATTACAAATGTAAAGCTGATAGCTAATACTAGTAATAATGGTGGGGCACCTGAAGGCTCGGTCATGGGATCAAGTGGGACCTTGATCTGAGTCACCAGCTCAGGTCATGATCTCAAGGTCATGGGATCAAGCCCTGCAGCAGGATCTGCGGGCTCCATGGGAGTCTGCTCGAGATTCTTTCCCTCTGCCCCACCCCCCACCCCCACTCATGTGCCTGCTCACTCTCTCACTCTCTCTCTCTCTCTCCTTCTCAAATATATGAATGAATCTTTGGGGGAAAAAATAATAAAAGCAGCTGTCGTGTACTGAGTACTTACTCTGTGCCAAAGGAGGTTCCATACATTATTTCATATGATCCCACCAGAACCCTATGAGATAAATGTGATTATTACCCCATTTTACATATGAGAAAACTGGGACCTAACCGCATTAAGTTATTTGCTCAAGGGAACACAGAAAGTTGCAGAGCCAGCTTAAAACAGGTCGTCTGACTCGAAACTGTTGTGGTAACCAGGTACTTTGCAACTCTCTCTTTTAACATGGAACTATGATTAGTAAATCTTAACAAAGGGAAAGGAGGAAATGTCTGGGAGAAGAGAACATAAAATGAGTAAAAGAAAATGAGTGAAGTTTGAATCTACACCGTGGTATTTATAGCTGGATGATGGCATTTAATAGATGCTGGGCTTAAACAAAATGGGGGGGCATTGCTTGTTTTCATGGCTGGGGAGTATTTATATTCACAGCACTGCCATCTAGTCTCTAAGCTCAACAACGAATGACTCGTGGACCTAATTTTCCCCATGAACATTCTTCCCCAGCATCTTTCTGCAATTGTGGACTCCCAAGTCCAAGTTACATGATGTCATTTTCATTTATTGGGTATAATTACTAAATTATACAGGCCCTAAACCCACATTCTTGTATTCTAAACAAACAAACAAACAAACAAACGAAACAAACAAGGACATGGTTCTGTGAAATGAAACGTACACAGCAGAACTCAGAAGCTGCTGGCCCAGAGCACACCCCAACCACAGTGCCTCCACAGAGAACACACAGAAATCTCCATGATAAGAATGCAAAAAGCCAACCTTATACTCCAATTTCAGCTTACAAGTTTCCAAATCTAAAAGAACACATATTCAGCCTAAAAAACTGACAAAGGTGTTACTTACACATTTTAACAGAGTTTATGATTTATAAACTTTTGGAATACTTACTTTTTTTATGGGATTTTTTTCAGCTGTATTTTATTTTTACCAAGGCATAACACATCCACAATAGACATACATACTCCACCATATTTCAAAGAATATTGCTTATCTTTCATCTCAACTGAGGAACATTCTTGTGGAATCTTATTCGTAACAGATTTATGCTCAGAATACTAGCTCTGGAAGTTAATCGTCCCCAGCTTTCGGTCATCTGATAGCAAGTGAGAGAAGAGCATTTAGTAGGTGTTTATCATCCTTTTTGTCAAGATCGGTAATGTGTTTTATCCAGATGAATCAAACTATAGGGGAGGATTCAGTAAGATCTTGTCAGTTATAATATATACAATACAACAATAATAATATAATACAATATGCAACGATAATAATATATAATACAGCAATAATATAAAACAATAATACGATACAACAATTTACAGCCAGCTTCGTTAGGACCCCTGATCCTAAAAGATTCATCTATAAAACCCAAATCTGCAAACATTGAAGACCCGTGATGAATAGAACACTGTCCTGCAAAGTAGATGGGCATGAGTGATACCATCTTTACCTTCATGATTGGCACATGACGAAAAGCTAGGTGGGTGCCATGAAAGATTTGTCTTTAAAGAAATAAAAGATGGGGGCACCTGGGTGGCACAGTGGTTGAGCGTCCGCCTTCGGCTCAGGGCGTGATCCCGGCATTCTGGGATCGAGCCCCACATCAGGCTCCTCCGCTATGAGCCTGCTTCTTCCTCTCCCACTCCCCCTGCTTGTGTTCCCTCTCTCGCTGGCTGTCTCTCTCTCTGTCGAATAAATAAATAAAATCTTTAAAAAAAAAAAAAGAAAGAAAGAAAAGATGAGCCCCATTAGGAGAATCAGGAAAAGCTTTTTTAAAGAGGTTGCGTTTGAGTTGAGCCGTCATGGAGACATGGAATCCATTGTCGAAAAGTAAACGAAAAGGAACAGCATGGGGGAGGGGCCAAGCAGAAACTGTGGATTATAGAGGGAAATACGAAGAGTTTAGTAAGAATGAGGCTGAAGATTAGGCTGAAAAAATAGATGGCATTTTATGGTGGACCTTGCAGGCCAACGGAGAGTTTTGTGCATAAATCAAAAGGCAGAGGGGAGCTACTGACGTCAGTAGGGTGGAAGTACAGCGAGATCTGCCCCACACTTCAGGAGGCCTCCAGCCCCATCTCCGAGAGACATGCAGAGAAGAGAGCAGGGGTGATGGGCGTGGACTGTTAGGGGCTCTAGCGCACCACGGATGGCAGCATCTGGGAAAATGAGACCCGGCAGAAGGGAACAGAGAGCTAGACAGGGAGGAGGGATGTGGTTGATGATGGAAGGGATAGAGGTACTTCTGCTAGCAAGAAGAAGGTCAGGAGGAGAGATCACTTTTTCACCGGTGGAAATCACGGAGCTTGATTCGGGACATAGCGAGTCCAGTGGCCATTTGTACATGCACAGGCATCTTGAATAGGTCTAGAACTGGGCCCTAGGATGGGGATCCCCACTCCAGCAGTAGCAACAAAAGCCACGGAAGCTGGGCAGTCACCAAGAAACGGGGCATGAAGATAACCTTCAATAGGCAAATGGGCAAAACACTGGAGGGTGATTAGAGAGTGTGGAAGGAAACCATGCGTGTGCTTCAGAGTCACACAGATCTGGATTCAAAGCCAGAGTCCATCTCTTAATAACCGTGTGACCTTCAGGAGCCTTTTTTTGAGAATCAAATGAGATGTGTACGTAAAACACCCAGCACCATGCCTGCTACAAAGTGAGTTTTCTAAATGTGAGTTAGAAAATGCTTCAGAGCATTTCTGGTACCACTGCCCATTCCTTTTGATTATCTTTCAGTTGCATTTGAAAGTTCATATTTCCAGAAATTCAATTATCAGAATGATGGGTAAATATACTTTAATATCTATAGGAAAGAAATATCTGGTTTTACAAGAAAAGGATAAAAATCCATGATGGTTCAGAAAGGCCTTTAATTTGCAATCCACTCTAATCAACTGAAAAGGCGTAGCCTCAAATAGCTCACGAGGAATGGTGGGGCTCAGGGTTCCATTCCCAGGAGACCACCCTCTGTCATCATCCTCTATATTTAGTAATTGAAATAAAACCCATTCTTGAGCAGTCACACAAGTATGAATCCACATGAAGCTGCTGAGTTGTACCAGTCTCTGTTTTCCCCAGTTACATAATCCGAGCAACACAGATTATTACCGCTTACCCACCACAAGCAAGTAGGCAAGTAGCTTCTTTGGTCACTGAGACTTGAAACAACCCATTTTGTCCCACTGATAAGGCCCAGTGGTTTGTATAAAGAATCGTTATTGTGTCAGACATCGAGACATTCTCCGATGAAAGAAAACGAAGAGATTCTGCTGCTAGCACACCTAACCTAAGCCAATGACTGAAGAAAGTTCTCTCAGCAGGAAGAAAATGATAAAAATAGGAACCTTGGAACACAGTAAGCAAAAATATTGATAAATGGAATAGACATCTTTTCCTCTTGAGTTTTCTAAATTATGTTTGATGATGAGAGCAAAAATTATAACACTGGCGGAAGTGGTTTTAAATTAATAAAGAGGCACTCTGGAAGGCAGTTGCATCATCAATAGGGTAGGGGAGCAATGTAAAGGAAGGCGATGTTTCTACACTTCATTCAGACTTGTAAAATGTCGACAGCCATAGACAGTGGTGATAAGTTGTATACACAGGGTGACAACATACACATCTCAAGTTATACATAGATAACTTAAACTATATAAATTATAACTTTATAAACTTTAAAACTTTTAGGAAAAAATGTAGAGAAAACATCTTCCGAACGTAGGGCTAAGCGAAGAGTTCTCAAGCTTTACACTAAAAGCGTAAGCTATGAAAGGAAAACTGGGTCAGTTGAACCTTATCAAGAGGAATAACTTGCTCTGCTTGACCCCCTGTTAAGAGAATGAAAAGTCAAGCTATAATCTGGGAAAAAAATAGTTGTGAACCCAACAAAGGGTTAGTGTCTAGAAAATGTAAAGAACTCTGAACACTCAACAGCTAAAATAAATCCAATGACAAAATGGGCAAAAAACATCCACCGTCATTGCATTGAAGAGAAGATGCAGATGGCAGACAAGCAGAAGAAAGATGTGCAACTTCATTAGCCATTGGGGGCTGCGCGTTAAAACCACAATGAGGTTCTCACTACACATCTATCAGAACGGCCACATAAGAGACAGTGGCAACACGAAATGGAGACAAACTGCGTACCTATGCGGTTTTGCTGACGGGAATGGATGAGGGTACAACCAGTCTGGAAAGGAGATTGGCAGTTTCTTCAAAGACTAAACATACAGCCACCATATGACCTGGCAATTGTATTCCTAGGCATTTATCCCAGAAAAATGAAAACCTATGTTCACGCACAAACCTATGCATGACTATTCATAGCAGCTTTAGTCACAATAGCCAAAACCCGAAAACAGCCCAGATAGCCTTCTCTGGGTGAAGGTTTAGACAAACTATGGTATATCCGTGCCATGGAATATCAGTCAGCCATAAAAAGGAGCAGACTATTAGGACATGAGAGGACTTGGATCAATGTCTGGAGAATTGTGCTGAGTGTTAATCCCAAGAGTTAAATAGTGTGTGACTCTGTTTATACAACTTTCCCAAAAGGACAAAATTATTAAACTCAATTAATGTTGCCAGTAGGTAAGGACAGAGTTGAAGTGGGAGGATAGTGGTTTATACCTATAAAAAGGCAAAACACAGGATTCGTATGGTGATGGAAATATTTTGTATCTTGAATGTATTAATGTCAAAATCCTGGTTGTGATATTATATGAGATATTTCCATTGGAGAAACTGGATAAAGTGTACAGGGGATCTCTGGGTATCATTTCTTACAAGTGCATATGAATATACAATTATGTCAAAATAAAAAGATTAATTTTTAAAAAACTTCTAACATCAGTTATTCTCCCATATTCAGATGAGATTCAACAGGGAATGGCTATATATTAACTGGCTATTTGGAAGGGGGGAGGGAGTGGGAGAAATGAAGAAAGGGAAAGAGGAGGGAGGGAGGAGGGAAGCAACAGAAGGAGGGAACTGAGGGAGGTTGGGACAGGAGGAACTGGAGGGAGAAAAGAGAAGAAATAGAAGTCGAGCTTGCAAAAGATCAGCTGGCCACTCTTTGGAATAGTCTGGGGAAAATGGGGGCAGGAAGACCAGCTCAGAGTTTCCAATAGAAGGTCAAAGATGGTATCTTTTTTTTTTTTTAAAGATTTTATTTATTTATTCGACAGAGATAGAGACAGCCAGCAAGAGAGGGAACACAAGCAGGGGGAGTGGGAGAGGAAGAAGCAGGCTCATAGCGGAGGAGCCTGATGTGGGGCTCGATCCCAGAACGCCGGGATCACGCCCTGAGCCGAAGGCAGACGCTTAACCGCTGTGCCACCCAGGCGCCCCAAAGATGGTATCTTTGATAACAGAGAGAAAACTGCTTCCTTCTCAATAAAGAGCATGGACTTACTCAGTGTGAGTAAGAATTCCTCTTGGCATGAAATCCCTCAAGAATTCCTCTTGGCATGAAGTCCCTGGAGTGTCCAAGAAAAACTGATGGCCCACAGGGCATAATTTTGCAAATTTGAAAGTTAAAATGAAATCTCCCACAGCACATGTGTGTCCTTGCAACATGATATTCATGATGTGAATTGGGCTGATTAAATCCATTTTAGGGTTCAGGGATTTACACAACTTAAATATCCTGGTTCTCAGGGAATGAAGAGCTTCATATTTCCTTGGCAAATTTCGTCTCACTGGCATCAACAGGAAGCTGTGAGTGATAAGGAGAACTTGTCACTGGGGGCACCGGGGTGGGGAAGGGAGCCGTGTACGTCAGTCTGAGGACAGGACTCCTCAGCCGTGATTTCATGAAAACTCTTCATGAGCTCCCACCTGGGGTGTTCATACGCAGATGGGATATATGAGAAAGTATGACATGAGAGGCTCTCGAGGTTAGTAAACACAGGCGTGATGGATGCTAGAGATAGGGTGAACCTCATCACGGAACCTGGAGGAAGGAGAATTCCTGCTAGAGGCTGAAAAAGAAGGAGTAAATGAACCGGGGAATTAGACCTGATGCGGAAACCTAAGATCATTATGTACGCAGAGTCTACACTCATATCTAAACTTCACAAAGCAAAACACAATAGGGGAAATTATTATCCTCCTGCAAAATTCCTCTCTGGTAGATCCGCTATCACGTAATGGCAAGAACCTAGAACCCAAAAAACAAATCGATTTTAAAAGGAGACAAAGAAAGTTCTGTGCAATATATTATCTTTCCTCTGAGCAAGTCCCGTCAGACCAGTTCTTGAATACTCTAGAACCTAGCAAACCTTAGGGTGCGGAGTCTCCAACAAAGCCGGGCTTGTCACACTTACTTACCCTTTATTAATATCACACTGGAAGTACAGTATCAGCCAAATAATGATGTGAAACCCAGAAAGAAGAATGCTGCTAATTGCCAATTTTGTTATGGAATTATCACATTTTCTGTTTCGGGGCTAGGCTCTGGGAGATGCACCGAATAAAAGCTCCAACAAACCATAGATCACAAAGATTGAGGTCAATAAAATTCAGAAACCAAGCCTGTAACCTCGGACATTAGACCCTTCAAAATAGACATCTTCGAGGGGAAGGATCAACATAAACAGACTTGCCCTTGAGCGTAATTAACGAACTAATTTCTGCGTATAAACTCACGGCGTGCTGGCTGTAGAGAGGGTAAAACTCTGGTTCCTCTCTAAAGATTTGTGCAAGTCTTTTATTAAGATTCATTTCCATCTTGACCTTCAACCTGTCGCTGCTTCCTTTCTGTCTTTCATGTTCTCTCACCTTGATGCAAGTCAAAATGCTGTCTTGTTGCACTGCTGACATTTTATTTTAGGCGAACTGTACAGTTGAACTTGCTCACCACCATTCTTAACATATGGAAGCAATTAATTCATTTTCTTTGCCATCATTAGGATCGGAATCCCAGATATTCTAAATGTAACTTCATCATAGATTTCCCTTAACTAATTACATAATATCTAACCCATTTTCTTAAAAGTAAAACTTGCTGGTTAAGAAATAAAAAACGGCATTGCTTATAATAAACTCTGCATGCTACACTGTAATTTAAACTGTACTGTTATGTACGGCGAAGGACTGAAAGTTTAGAGTTACTCCCCTTGGCAAACATTTTTTTTAAGGATTGCTTAAATAAGCAGTACAGAAACCAGATGTCATTTGGTAAGAGTATCTGAATGACCAAAAATTTGCTGTCTGGGTATTTTTTTCCTTTATAAAAACAAGAAAAATTCTTTGGATTTATATCATATTTAGCAGCTGTGAAACAGTGCAAACATCTGTTTGTACCTATGGGGAGCTGACCTGCGGGGTCCTCATCTCTTAATCACCAAGCATCAAGCCAGCCTCACATGCACACTTTCTTGTTTTCTTTGCTGTTGCCTCCCGCACTTCAAAGTTTTCAGATGCTCCAGTCCTACTGGCAGAATGGAGGAACTAATCCATTCATTAGAAGACCAGATGATTAGGATTTTTTGAGACATGATCACAGCATTCTCTCCACCCAGCCTGTGCCCAGAAACACATTCACATTTGCCTCTAAATTCATTTTGGAGTGTCTACACTTAATCCAAATAATGCAAGATTTATGAGCCTCAAGCAAGATTACAGCAGCACATACACTCGACTGCAGAAGGCCTGCCGTCACCATCTGGGGCCACAGTCTTTAAAAAGTCATCTTAAGATAATTTGTTCCTTTTTAAACTCCGCACACAGATATTACATTAGCTCTTATTTGGAGTTTTCCTATTAGAGTTTTTGCTACAGGTTTTTTTCCTTTTTTTTTTTTTTTTAAGAGCTGTAATAACAACAACAACAAAAGCCTTACCACACTTGTACACCCAGGGAATATCAGTTTCTAAAGGCCAACATTTTTACTGCACTTTATAAATAGGGAAAGTACGCTGAATTGGAATCGAAGCTTGCCAGGTCAAATCAGCTGCTTTATTTTTACATTCTTTTTTTATATACAAAGTCTGCCAAATAAAGCATTCCTATTGTAAAAAAAAAAAAAAAGTAAGAATCCGCCTCATTTTTATAATATTAAAAAATACTCATTAAAACAAAGTGTCATTACCATGGCTTCCATTACAAAAAAGATACACTCTGTATAACAATGTTACTTATGAGGATGACCCATCATAAAAACGCTCTGTTAATTAGGGTGAGAGTAAGTTCTCTGTAACAATTGATTCTTGATCAGTGAATGCCTTTGGTGGCCCTTATTCATGTCGCAGACATTCTCTACGCTGTGTGCTCTTTGCATTGCACTCTGGAAACAAAGAGAAGGCCGTGTTATATAGCTGTACTCTCACCATGTGGAAATTGCACTTGGCTGAGTCCTCTGTTTTAAACATTCCAACTGCCCCCACAGGGTGGGATGGGAGAAGGATGTACCCAACAAGTTAGAGCCATAGGAATATCCAGAAATCTGGAGACAGACGCTAAGGTAAAAACCACGTGCACAACACCTCCCTTTATATCCTGCTGGGTTCAAAGAACTTCTCGTAACTTGATGACACGCTAAAGAAACACTAGACCTTGGATTTGTCTCATCTTTATAAGCCGTATGGGCTAATGTACATATTCTGAATCTGGGATCCATAAAACAGACCAATTCCCAAGGTACCAATAGGTGATCCTGGGAAAGAAGTTTCCATGGTCAATTAAATTTGGGAAATACTCAGAAGACCCTCTTTTTGGGACAAAGACAAGGCCTATTAGCAAATTAAAGGCTCTGAGAACTACTGCAGCAAAGGCATCCTACATTTTTTTTAATTAGAAAAAAATATAGAGATAAAAAAGTAACAAGAATAATAACAAAAATCCAAGTACCCACATAGGAGCTTAAGAAAGAAATGTTACAAATAACAACTGACACCTCTGTGTGCCCTTCCCCCGTCATACCCCTTCCATTTCTCAGAAGTAATGAAATACTAAAATGTAGATTGTGTCCATGTATTTATTAATATTTTATTACATTTACATATATTCTTAAATAATGAGTAGTTCTGTTTTTATGTTTTAGCTTTTCTAAAAATGGTATAATACTCTAGGCATTATCTTGATAATTCTTTTGGGGAGGACTCAACATTATATTTATGACACTTACACATACGTAGCTTTAATTCATTTATTTCACTGCTGAATAATTTTCAGTTGTATGAATATATCCCAGTTTCTTTATCTGTTGAAAATATTGATTTTTTTTTTTTACAATTATAAACAGCATTACTATTGCTATATGAATAGACAGAGCAACCAGGCAGAACAGAATAGAGGCCGGAAACAGATTCACACGTGTGTGGAAATACCACCTGTGATGGTGACTGTTGAAAATTGGTTACCAAATGGTGCAGCAACAGTTATTTATCAATGTGAAAAAAATTAGATAACATCTTTACCTCACACCATATACCCAAATCATTTCCAGATATATTGTATGATCAGTTCTAGGTGTATTATACACTCATATGTAGAAAACAAAACATTGAATTTCTAGTAGAAATATGTAAGAATATATTAGAGATTCATTCCAAAAACCAAACCTCAAAAGCTTAAACAATAAAAAATATTAATAACTTAGTCTATAGCTTAATTTAAAACTTCTATTCATCAATAAATACTATTTTTAAAAGTAGAAAGACAAAGCCTAGAATAAGGCAAGGTATTGGCAAGACACTTAACTAATAAAGTATTAGGATCCAAAATATATGAAAAAATACTCTAAAGTGTATTTAATCCAGCACTTTCTAAATGATTTGACTCTGATTTAGAGAAACACTTATTGACAACTTACAAGAAAAAAAAAAAAGATTCCACGGGCACAATTTGGGAAAAATTTGTATCATGTCAAAAGCATCAAACTCAGAAAAAACTTTATCTCAGGTCTCTACCCCACTCTTTATTCTTAGCAATGTGACACTAAAACAATTTATTGCTCTGGGCTTTGACGTTTAGCCTATAATGTGGAAATTGGCCCTATTCTTAGCACACAAAGTTAAACAGTATGGAAATCCAGAAACTGGACTAACAGTTACAGCCTGAGTGGCCTATAAGCACCTTGCAGTGACCTCTTAGAAATCCTTTAACCTCACCAACAGCGGCAAGAGATACCCTCAGAGGTTCGGTAGAAAAAAATCAATTCTGACAAATTCTGTCTGAAAGATTTCCTATTCTTAAATAAATGTCTTCTCATGGTACATATTCTCTCTCTCACTACCAATAACTACCATCAGAGATAGCAAACTGCAAAGGACAAAGTACCCCTATTTCTTGGCATCTACATGCAGGCCACATTCCTATGGCCATAATGAAAAGCTCAAGAGAAATAAGCTGTATCAGAGTTTGAAGCATACATAAAGGAAGTAAAAATAAATTTTTGCCAATACTTGCAACTCCAAAGTATTCCCAATGAACTGAGGAAAACCATTTCAAATGAGAGACTAATCTAATACAGTTTTATTTTTGAAGATTAACTCCATCATCCATGAAGATGCTATTCTTCACTGGGACTTACGAGGTCTCCCTTCTGTTCTAACAGCAAGAAAGAGATTATGAATGCTTATGTGGAAAACCATTTTTGTATACAACACAAGAGCAGAATCTTCCTTTGCGTGTCATTATTCTTTTTTAAGTGGTAAGCTCTATTTCATAATACAAAAGTAGAAAAGGAAATATAAAGGAACTGCTTCTAGTTCAGATATTGGCAGCAATTAAAATTTGTAGTAAGAAATAAGCTTAGGATAAGCAGTTGGCTTATTTTAAGTCCTATAAATTAACTTTTCAACTTCAATTTCCAGCAATATCACAGACTAGAAATCTGAGAAAAAGTTTTTGTTCAAAAATCAGATATGCTTAACTACGTATTATAGAAGATTTACGTTCCCTAAGCTCAAGGTTGCTATTTAATAATATAACCCTCTGCATGTATAGATGTCATCTGACACCTCTTCCTGTCACCTGGTAGGAACCGAGCCTTGGGGAACCAGTGCAAAATGCTGATACTCGAGCTGCCCCTACTGCAAGAAAAATAAGCTCTCCTTCACCTTTGACTCAAGAGTCTCAAGTCTTGAACCAGAATCCATGAAACTGGACTTCTTGAAGGTAAGGTAAAGGCAGGATAAAAAATTCTCAGGCCCTTCCAGTTCTTGACAATGGCTACATGGGAATGGAACATGGAGAAGCCTAGGGAGCATCGAAGATGGAGAGGCTAAGACTCCAAAGGACTACAACCTTCTAGAAATAGGCCCATTGTGTAAAAAAAAAAAAAAAAAAGAAAGAAGCCCACTGTATTACACAGTCTCTATCTATACATTACCTTGTGTAGAAGATAACAAGGAAGAAGATAGCAAGGGAATTTGGTACTGGCTGAAGGGACCAAATCACCCAGAATAATTCATGAGAGTGCACCTCTCTCTCACATGGGTTGCCAGACCAATTTTATCTACTTATGTAGTTCAAAAAAACCTTAAATGGAGAATTTAATTTGGAGGTCACACATCAGCAGAAACACCTATGTAGCTGACAAATACCACTGAAAATCAGCATCAACCCAGGCCTTACAAAATCCCAACGTTTCAAAAACACAAAACGCAGAAGGAACAAAAGTACAATGAGAAAGAATAAATAGATACAACAGAGAGCAAAATCAGACCCACAAATATACAGTAACTCACGAAATAGTAAATAAGTGTGTTTAATATTTTTAAAGAAATTAAAGAGAGGCATTAAGATGCAAATAGAATGAAGAAATCCTTTTTAAAGTTTTAAAAGAATTTGAAAAGGAAACAAATGGAACAAACAGGAATTATAAAAACGGAAGTAAAAACTCTATTCAAAGTTGAAATAGCATATGAGACAACCCTGGAGATAACTACTAAACTGGGAGATAGATATAAAGAAATGCAAAGTGAGAGGCCAAGAGGAGGAAAATATAAAAGAAAATTTAAGGGAAAATGGAAAATAATGTGAGCAAATCTAATATGTGTCTCATCTCCAGAAAGATAACAGAGAGAATGTGGAAGAAACAACTTCTGAAGAAACAATAGCTAAGAATTTCCAAAACCTGTTGAAAGTTACTAACTCTTGGATTCAACACTCCCCAATTCATTATATGAGGCTAATACACCTGTGACATCAGAATAGAGAAGGAAAGTGTATAAAAAGAAATATCACAGGCTAATCTTAGTAATACCCCAAAATACAAAAATTCCAAGCAAAATATTAGTGTACAAATTATGCAATGTATTCAAAACATAATATTTCATAACCAAGTAGGATTTATTCCAGACATGAAACATTGGTTTAGTATTAGAAAATCTATTAATATAATTTACCACATTAATGGCTTAGAAGAGAAGAAACATATCAACTCGATAGATGCAAAAAATTTGATAAAACTTAGCATGGATTTTTCATGATTCAAAACAAGACAGGAATAGAATAAAATGCTCTTAAACTGATAAGGGACAACCACAAAAATAAATATAAATTATATACTTAATGGTGAATATTAAAGCTTCAAAATGAATACAAATGCACCTACTCTCACCTCATCAATTCAGCAATACACTGAAAAACCCTAGACAGCACAATATGGACAAGAAAAAAGAAATAAAGGAATAGGATTTAGAAAGAAAAAAAGTGGTGCTTTTAATAGATGACATGACTGTCTACTTGGAAAATCCAGAATATTTTCCATATAAATTATGAGAACTAATATGAAAATTTAGTGTGATTTCTGGATATAAAATCAAAATTAACTGCATTTCTAGACATCGGCCACAAACTGAAAAAATATTTATAATTTTCTAAAATGTTGTTTGCTACAGCAATAAAAATGATAAGTTTTGCCTAGGGAAAAAGGCCTACCAATAAATCTATCAAAATATATTCCAAGGCCTTTATAGAACAAATCACAAAATGTTTTAAAATACATTAATTGAGACCTATATAAGTTAAAAGAGATATCACATTTATGATATGAAATAGGAACTTCTAACCCTTCACTCTCTCTTCTTCCCTCATGGGAGCACACCTCCACACATTCGTCATAGCCACGTGAGAAAGGAAGCCGTAGACAGAACGGAAAAACTCCCTCTACTTTTTGGGGCGAGCAGTATTTTACAAATTCCTATTTCATGGGCAAGGAACTCAGTAAGGAAAACCATTTCCTCCTCCTGAGAAAATTCTGATTGGCCCACTTAGAACTGCATTTGGTTTTTCCTCTCCACCACAGCTGATCCCCTGAATGTACCCAGCTTCTCCTAGTGTGGGTCACAAGCCAGCAGCACGGGCATCACCTGAAAGCTGGTTAGAAATGTAGAATCCTAGGGGGCGCCTGGGTGGCACAGCGGTTAAGCGTCTGCCTTCGGCTCAGGGCGTGATCCCGGCGTTATGGGATCGAGCCCCACATCAGGCTCTTCCGCTATGAGCCTGCTTCTTCCTCTCCCACTCCCCCTGCTTGTGTTCCCTCTCTCGCTGGCTGGCTCTATCTCTGTCAAATAAATAAAATCTTAAAAAAAAAAAAAAAAAGAAATGCAGAATCCTAGACCCACCCCAGCGTTCTAGACCTGGTGAATCAGAATCTGCATTTTAATTAGATCCCCAGGTGAGTTCTATGCCTGCTAGAGTTTGAGAAGCATTCTCTAGGAGGGGCTCAGACCAGACCAATCTACCTGGCGTTATTCCACTCAGCCAATCCTTCCCAACAGTGAGTATCCTCTAGTCCTTCACTGTCTAGTACAGAAAGTAGGAGCCACTTGTGGCTATTAAATATTTGAGATCCGCTATCAGTTTAAAACAGACAATGGATTTCAAAGACTTAATACACAAAGGTAAATGTACAATCCCTTATTTTTATATTAATTACATGTTGAAATGAATATTTTAGAGATACTAGGTTAAATAAAATATATTATTAAAATTAATGTCACCTGTTTCTTCTCACTTTTTTATTGGGGCTACCAGAAAATTTGAAATTATACAGATGGTTTGCATTTGTGGCTCACGTTATATGTTTAGCACCCAGCACTGCTCTAGACCCTATTGCTTGTCCACCCACTTGAAATTGTATGACCCACACAGCCATCCCCGTGCTACTTAGCTTCCTGATTGCTAATGCCATGATACTCATTCTTTGATACAACTAATAACCCTCTAGTTTGACATGTCGTTTGGTCCTGACCACCTTCATCAAGGCGCCGATGCTCTGGTGATTCTTCTTTTTCTGAGAAGTTTAGGTGTGATTGTGGTTTGGATTAAATAGGAGAAAGGGGATCCGGGCTCTGGTTCAGACTATGCCTTGAACATTCTCTATGACCTTGCCCCATCTCCGTATCTCTTCTTCCAACCCTTTATCTAAAACATGAGAGATTTAAAACTCGATACCTTTAAGATTCTGGAAATCCCTAACATAGACAACAATCTTTTACTCTCAGTTATTTCTTATGCACATTTACTGTCATTCCAATTAGATTGCAGAATGTTTGAAAGCAGACATTTTATCTTTTTTTGTTGTTTTATTCAGGTATAATTGACAAATAAAATGGTAAGATATTTAAAGCGTATGTGATGATCTGATACAAGCATACACTGTGAAAAGAGCCCCCATCAAATGAATACATCCGTCACCACACATTTACCCTTTTTTCGGTAAGAGCACGTCAGTCCTGCTCTCTTAGCAAATTTCAATTATACGATACAGCGTTATCAACTACAGTCACCATGTTATACTTAGGCGTTTCTTTACAGTTCTGTGTTTAACTCCTGGTGCAATCGCTGAACTTTGGGTGTCTCAACAATTATCTGTGATGAGGAATTTGATGCCCAAGGACAAACCATTTATTTGAACAGATCCAGTCTTTAGAAAAAACGTGAGATCCTACAAAGACATTGAAGTAGAGACATAGTCCACAAGCCGTTGAATTTTGAGGTAAATGCTGCTTGCATATTTGTGCGTGCACATTTATTTTCAAAAGTTTGGCATCTGACTGTAACCTGAGGAATTTTGGTTAAACATTTCTTTATGCAAAACAAAGAATGTCGAGTAGTTAAATATTTTACCTCTGAGGCTAAAATTGAGTTATTTTTTTTCCTCCCTTCTGAATGTTTAAGGTGGAAAATCAAGTGTAAATGTTCAAAAGATTTCCAGTCATGGGAATCTCATCTCTATGAAAGAATAGTGGTAACCAACACCTTTGAATGGTTAATTAATGCAACAAACACGTATTTTTTTAAAAGATTTTATTTATTTATATGAGAGAGAGAGAGCATTGCGCGAGGATGAGTGGGGGGAGGCGCAGAGGGAGAGGGAGAAGCAGACTCCCCGCTGAGCAGGGAGCCTGACAGGGTTTGGTCCCTTGACCCTGGGATCATGACCTGAGCCAAAGGCAGACGCTTCACCGACTGAGCCACGCAGGCGCCCCATCAATGAACGTGCATTAGCCATCTCCTACTATAACAGAAGGAGTCAGCAGTATTCGCTGAGCACCTACAAACTGTGGAGAGATCTCTGGTAATACAGAGACAATGGAAGACCAGTCAGTACCTTCTAAGAATCTTACAACCTGATTGAGGAAAAGTGAGCGCTCAAAGTGAAAAGAACCAAATGGAAATTTACACAATACATAAGTAATCAGGCAAGAAACATTTTTTGGAGCTCCTGTTCTATGCACAGTGCACGGCAGATACTCGGATGGACAAGACTGACGTGTGCACTCTCAACATACGCTCAAGGGCTAATGGCTCAAAGGGGGCTCCGATTAGCCTGGGTGCTCAAAGGGTTAAGGAATTGTTTTTAAGAGCAGAAAACCAGGAGAGGGCAACCGCACGCCTGGCATAAGATTGCACAGATGCCAGAACCCTCAGTAACACTTCCCTCCTTCCACCAGAGAAGGTGGGTGAGGTGAGAAACCACAGGAAGGGGCTTCAGTCATCTGAAGTTCACCTGTAGACAAGTGGTTTGTAGGCCACCTGTGGGAGAATCACCCAGAGGTTTTGTCATAAAGGCATATTTCTCTGACCTACTCCAGAGCTATCACAGCAGTATGTTTGGGGATGAGCTTCAGAAATCTGCGCTTAGAATACACTGCGGGTGATTCCTCTGCACACTGACATTTCTGAACCACTCACTAGGTGAGAACAAGAATGTCAGATTGGCCCGTTTCCCCAGCTTTATGATAAGTTGCCCCTTTCTGCTGCCCAGCCTCTCTAGGCCTCAGTTTCCCCATTTGTCAAATGAAAATACTATCTGCCTATAGTCTTGTTGCGAGGATCACATGATGCACAATCTAAGATGCTAAGCATACAGTAAGTACTCAAAAAATGCAATAGAAATTATAATAAGCTCATGAAAAATTCAACTGCAGCCAGTGATAATGTATTAAACACTTAAAAATTTGTTAAGAGGGTAGGGGTGACTCAGTGGCTGAGTTGGTTGAGCTTCCAACTTGGGTTTCGGTCCAGGTCATGACCTCACAACTGTGAGATCGAGCCCCATGTCAGGCTCTGTGCTCAGTGAGGAGTCTGCTTGAGATTCTCTCTCCCTCTGCTCCTCCCCCCAACTCATGTGTTCTCTCCCTCTCTCTCTCAAATAAATAAATCTTCTAAAAAATTGTGTTAAGAGGGTAAATCTCATGAAAAGTGTTCTTTCCACAAGAAAAGAAATTCTAAAGAACAGAAAAGAATTCACCAAATGTGAACAGGTGAAGCAGACACAACGAGGAAATAAGACAGGGCAAAGCCAGAGGTCCAAGCAGGAAGTTGGTCCATTGAGGACATGTTTCCAATGACAACCACTTACTAGCCACTACCTGTATGCCAGGCTACTTTCACACTGACTCAAAAGATCCTTAGGATCACCCTATGAAGTAGAAATTTGGTAGGACTTTAGCTGAAGGTCGGTGAGGTTAAGTGCCCAGAGCAAAGTCACACAGCTAGTAAGTCACATGACACACATTAGGCAACAAATTGTGTCATAGTCAAATAGCCAGAATCCAACCTCTGAGGCACTCAGCATGCCCTACAAGGACAGAGATGAGCCAGGTCAGTAGCAGGTGTGCCCTGGAGTGGAGCCAAGTTCTGAGACCAAAGGTACACCCAGTATCAGGCTCAGGAATGTGGGGTCAGCAAGAGAGTCCTATCGCCTATTCTGCCAAGAACCTTCCTTATTGCCCCAAGTTGTTATTAGTAACCATAAAGATAGACAAGTAGCAGATATTGATTTCCAAAGATAGACAAGTAGCAGATATTGATTTCCTGCCACATGTCTAAAAATGTGGAAATCTAAACCATTGTTCAATTACTCTGCAGTCAAGATTTGTTATTAGTATTAAGTGAATTTTAATTCTTGTTTTCTACAGTATCCTTGATAGAGGTGAGTAGGCTTAAAAAATCTGAGTACAGAAACCAGAGCTCTGGAAGGATCACAGTCCGCCTGGAAAGGCCACCATAATGAATACCTGCTGTGTTTACCCGACCAGCATCCATGCCCCCTTCTGAACTAGCACCCTCACTTTCATTTGGGTACCACTCCTCCCCACCTAAGTCCTTATAGTTCTGATAGTGTTGATCCCCACTCCCAGATTCCAAGAATGGAAACAAGACCCCGAGGCTTGCTCAATTAGCATATTCCATGCCTCTGGTGACGATCATTGGCTCAGGGATGACAATGATCTGAATTAGTCCAATCAAAAGCTGATCTCAGACTTTGCATTAGAATATCAGGAAAGAAAAGTTCTCCTACTGTAATTGGATTTGCCAAGGATTAGCTGAAGTTTCCAGGGCACACTTGATGGAGTACAGGGCCACATTATTTGCTCTTCTGGATCTTGCCGTGTCAAAATTTTCACTCCTAGTCTTTTCAAGTACGTGAGCCAATGATTTTTTTTTTTTTACCTAAACCTATTTAAATTAAGATTTTCATCACTTAGGGAAAAAATCCTAACTAATTGAGAACCACATGTAACTCAAAGGCCATTGCTCTTGTCATAAACTTACACTTAATGTGAACTGGTTCTGTGGGCCTAGGACATGGATGGTGAGAGAATTAGGGTGGGGGGAAGGAAGATTGGTCCTTAATCTATGGGTAGGGCTAATGATATTAGGACAAGACCTTCAAAAATAATTTTTTAAAAAAAGTGAAGCTAGAAACAATAAAGATGAGATTTACCAGGAGAAAATCAAACTGGAATATGCACCCCTGTTTTCTGAAAAAAAGGCAAAAATTTAAATATGAGAGCAGACTTAGCAAACATGTCCCTAGTCTACTAAGGCATAGGGGAGAGAGAAATAGGAGGTGCTACACGTTTTAAAGAGTTAAGGAGACTAGAATAGAAACAGAAAATGACAAAGCATTTCAACGTAGGGCATATTTGGGACAATTTTCAGTAGGAAGAGGCATTAACGTCTAGAATTTTGACTCAAAATTTAAATTAGGCGATTGATTCAGTCTGTTGTTTAGTGGACAAACTTAGAAAATCTACCTGAAATTATCGTTAGTAGCAAACATCCTGTTTTCACATACATTATAGGAGACGTGGAAAAATAGCCAGCACGTAATTCATAATGCTTGAATTCATTCATTTTCAAGACTCTCAGCTGACAGACAAAAGTGAGAACAATTTAAGTACGTAATTCCATTTTAATACAAAAAAATCAACCCCTTAAGTAATTTCAGGCAAAGAAATAGTCTATGTCCCCATAGGTGAATTTTAAAATTCCATCTGATTCAATAGTATCTGCTTTAAATTTTCTTCGTAACAATTAGTAGATTATATAATTCCATGCTTCTCTGCAGGTGTCACACAATCAAATAAAAATAGATTAAGTAGGGAAGAAAAGAAAGCCTCCCATTTAGTTTAATCCTTTCCAACCAGGAGTCTAATTCAAGGCCCAACTGTAGCTAAAAGATCGGAAATGTCTTATTTAGATTGGAAAGACAAGAAGTTAATTACAGCAGAACATATTTTTCAAAACAGTTGAAATTAGACAATATAACTAAAGAAGTCAGATAACTGGGATGAAAATGGAAAAACACACTAGCACAGTGGTAAATTTCATTATACGTCATTCACATCCTTAAACTTCAGGTCCATTTGCTTTATAAACTTAGGAGTGCCTTGAAAATGCAGAGTTAATGTATAATAATTCTAAGCAACTGTATTAACTACTGCAGTCCTGTTTTCTGCAAATTAAGAATTAGGCATCAGTGTGGAGTTTCCTAATGCCTAATGTAAGGATAGACTACATTGCATTTTCCTCTGGTCATTGATTCCATTGATTCCATTTTGTCTGTGTCTTTTAGAGCCCTGTACACATTACATTATGGTCAATTGTTTATATGACCCATGCTTCCCTGGACTGTAAACTCCTTCAGAGACAGGAACACCTTTTGCTCATGATCTTTCGCACTCTTTCTAGTACAATGCTGAACCAAAAGGAGCCTTGGTAAGAGCAAACTGATGTCTCCCTTATAGTTTGTAATAAAGTCTGGTATTTTTTGCCAATGAGTTAAAGCAAGAATTGTAAAACCATTCTGCCAGGATGTTTTGGTATACTAACATCAGAAATATATCTGTGAACCACTTTTTTAAGATTTATTTATTTATTTTAGAGAGAGAGTGAGAGGGGAAAGGGCCAGTGGAAGAGGGAGAGAGAAAATCTCAAGCAGACTCCCTGCTGAGCAAAGACCCCCCCCCCTCCCCGACTGAGACCTGAGATCATGACCTGAGATGAACCCAAGAGTTGGAAGTTTAACTGATTGAGCCACCCAGGCACCCCCGATCCATTTTATATACAATATCCAAATCCAGGATAAGATGAGAGAAGGGTTCTTTTCAAAATTGAATAAAACCGGGTTTAATAAAGAAGTTTTAATATTATATATGAATTTGTCCAGCAATTATAGCATATCATTTTTTAAAATAATGTACATACTCTGCTTTATTTTCTATATGGTTTTTAAGTGGTGATTAGTAATAGTAGTATTTTAATATTTTATTATTACTATAGCTACTAGTACTATTTAAATAGTATTATCTTTTTAATTTAAAAAAATGTTTTAAAACAGAATAAATGAGTGGAAGGGTGTTGTGATTTCAATACATCTAGTCTCAAGGAAATCCATGGAAAACCGTGAGGCCTTAAAACCAAGTACCGCAACACATGCAGAAATTTATCCAATTGAGAACATAACCAGCAAGAAACAGTATCATCCTTAAATCTGCTGGTGCAAAGCAGATCAATAAAAGTGATGAAAGGCCATCGATTGCAGCCGACACCACTAATAAATCTGTATCTTCAATCCCAACCCCAGCCCTGTGTTTCAGGCTTTGTATCCAAGCAGCTGGAGACATTCCACTTGGAAATTCCATAATGAACTGACTCCACCACCCTTCCCCCAGGGAGCAGACTCAGGAGCCAGACTGCGCAAGAGTTCCAGGTAGCAAGTTGCTCTTTACCATCTGACTAATGTGATTAATAAAAATCTCTACCTCACGTAGGAGGGTACAAAAGTGTCTGGCACATATAGAATGCTATATAAGTGTTGAGTAAAAGATAAAATCCTATATGAAGCCTTCTATAAGGATAACTCAGTCCTACCCACCTCCTGGGGGCTCACCACTACCCTCCTGCTTTCTTTTCTTTCCAATGCCAAGCTCTTTCTTGCTTCAGAGCTTTCACCCCCTTTTCGGCTTTTCTGCCATTTCCTTCCGGTTTTATCCCCAGAGGCTGCCAGAGACTTCCTGAAGTGATACTATTTTGAACAACATCCAAGTTTTTTCCACAATGGCTTCCATCTTGATCGAATTTAAGAGGACAACAGGGGGCTGTCAACAAGGCAGGTTTTGTCCTTGAATATCATTAGTATAATGTCATAAAAATTCAGGAGTCATAGAGTTCATATTGTCCTAGACCCAAGACCTGGCTTTTCTACTCATTGGCCAAGATACCCTGATCAATCACTTAATTCCCCACACAGCATTGTTCTCTCCAAAATTAGGATAATGTTTGTACCTACCTTCCAAAGTCATTAAAAGGATTTCATGTAGTGATGAATTCGGAAGGGCCTTATCCGCCTGAAAGGGGCCATAGCATAGTATTATTTTTGTTGTTATTACTAGTTGCTATTATTCTGTTCACAGAATAAGGACTAGAGTTCAAGTGTATCATCTCATAGCTAAGCATAAGTCTTCATCTTGATAAATACATTTTGTTCTAATTTGTTGTGGTTGACTAGTTAGTTGCAGTCCTGTGTGACACAATGAAAGATTACGCCAGGTGTAAAGACAGTTCCTACGTGCCATGTTGTCATAGTTCTGGACTCTGTCACAGTAGACAGCTTAATCAAGGTAGGCATTTGGTAATACAATTGGAATGTGTTAGGTATGTTTTCTTTTTATAAAAGTTTCCCCACACCTGATAGACCAAAAAAACCCAAAACAAAACGAAAAAAAAAGAAAAGAAAAAACAGTATCCCGTGGGGGGAAAAAAATAGAAGGAAGGGAGCAAAAACTAATATTTGAGGGCCTACTATGTGCCATCCATGAAAGAAAAGAATCCAGTTCAGCACAGCTTTCATGGCCCAAGGCCCAAGGCCAGCAGTGTGGCAGAACTCTCCCAAGGTCAAGGCGTGGTTACCGAAACTGTGGCCTATTTTAAATGTTTCACACTTAACAAATCAATACCTTTAAAAGGAAAGAAAAAAATCCAATGCACGATCATTGCACTAACCATACGGTAATTATTTTTTAAATCATCGGTTCAAAGTGCACTCCAGAGCTTGTGGCCTGATAACAGGTCACACGCAGAAAGGTGTGCAATGAGTAACTTCTACTTTCGGTTCTGCATATCCTGGTAACTGTAAGTATAACCTCACTTGCCGATAACACTCGAGACCTGATTTGTGAACATGAGGCTTGAGCCAGCGACACTCCACCCTGGGATGGGCCCTGTTCAAAGCAGGGTATTTGACCTCACAGTCCGATGCAGCCATTTCATGTCACACCACCCTGCCAACCTGTGAGATCACCGTCTTTTCAAAAACATAGAAGAGCTATTCCTTACCGTAACTGGATTCAGGCCTTATGAAGCCTAGGTCATACCTGAAGGAAAAAGAATAAATTTGGTGTGAAAATCACTATTTACTTAAAATGAAGAAAAAACACAACATGTTACACATTTTAATAAACTGTAAAAGCGCAAACAACAAAAAAACCAGAAAAATAACCATTTTTTATTAACTCCCTGGCAGATCTTAAAGAACTTTTCCTATATTTTTGACTACATGCCTCTTGATCATCCTTTCAGATGCCAATGATTTTGTAATCGCAGTCCTTAGAGAGAAGAGGAAGATAATTCTATTTGTCTTCTAGCATCATTGATCACAATTTATTTTTAATTATTAATAGTTTAGAAAAGCTGTTGATAGTTACTGATAGTTTAGCATCACAAATTGTTACTGGCAAATACACTACATTCTTAGGATTTTTATCAAATTTTGGGAAACTTCCATTTCTTTCATAGATGACCTGTAAGATTTTAAGGCCTCAAGTTTTCTTGCGTAGTGACCAATCTTATTCTTTGAATGAACAGAATTTAATAACCAGCCAATGAGCTTGTAATAATTACACATTGTAAGTTCTGTGTTATCATCGTCAATGTCACTATTTCGTTTTAAGTCAGTTGGGAATGTAAATATTTTTCCGTTATATCCATGTAATTCAGTGATATGTTGGGATGCATAAAACATACGATGTTATCAAGATAGAAAGTACTACAGAATTTGTAGCAGTGCTGCATACATGTGTCCTACAAGCACAGTATTTCTGACAAATTTCCTTTTGAAAGATTTCTAAAATATTTCTAAATGTACCAACTACATTATCAAGTATATTCCTGACAGTAAAGAACTTCGGTTTCGATGGGACCCTAATGGGAATGGAATGATTCTGTCACAATTTTGTCTGCCTGACTGGAAGAGTTCTCCACAGATGGGCTTCTGGATCCATAGACTTCAAACCGTGTTTCTCCTCCAGCATCCACATAAGTTCAGTCGCAGGAACTCCAGACCCCTCCACGTTACCATGCAAGCTCTGCCCTTACACTTCTGAGTCGTAATGTTGGTGAGTGGAAGCGGTGGATGGCAGGGGTGAGCCTGGAAGTCATTTCTACACCAAAACATTGAGCTAAATAGTTCTATGTGGATATGACTGTAAACAATGTAAATATATCCCTCAGGCCTAAACATCAATGAATCCCCAACTCAACTTTTCTGCAGCCTCTTCTCTAAAAGGCCTGTGGCAACCCCAGTGCCACTCGACAGGAGGGGTAATGTGACCAGAAGAGGGGAGCGTGGAAAGAGAAAGCAGCCTTCATTAACGGGAAGTTTAAGTATTTTACTTCTACACATTTTATAAAAGCAAATGGCTGTATCTACATATTACTAGGGCCCTGGCAGGGCTTTTAAAGGGGCCCAAGCAAATGAGGGGCTTTGATATTATGCTTCAACATTTTGCATTGGATCAGCCTTGATCCCTCACTTTCATTCCATCCCTAACTTCAAACTTTAGGGTTTGTTTTTTTTTTAATTTATTTATTTATTAGAGGGGGGGTGAGGGGCAGAGGGAGAGAATCCTCAAGCAGACTCCTCGCCGTGTGCAGAACCCTATATGGGGCTCCAGCCCATGACCCATGAGATCATGACCTGAGTGAAACCAAGAGCGAGATACTCAACTGACTGAGCCAACTAGACAACCCTTGATCATGTATTTCTGTATTATTTGTATACAGAATATGTTATTTTGTATGAATGAGCTTTGATTTTAAAATCAGAAAAACAGTATAGATTGTTAAAGTCTGTTGGGGTTGATCAAGTTAGACTCCAAGACTGATCATCTGTTCCCCAACCTCCATTTTGAAGGAGCTTAATAATTAGTGAAGTGCCTATATGGAATGGACCACTGAGAAAACCATTAGAAATTTAACTGAGTGTTTTCTGTGAAATCTGAAGAATATGAGATCCTATTGTGCTACAAATATCCTCTTCTAATTCCCACCTACACCTTGCCCAGTAGATAATAAAAAACCCACTCAAATAGGGTTATAGAATCAAGAAGTCAACCTAACGGTGTTCATCTTATAGATTTTCAAATGAAAAGATGGAATGAGTACCTCAGTTAAGTGAGCACATCTATTTATTGATTAAAAGCAAATGATAATGACAACTGTCGTTTCAGAGAGACATCCAAGATATTGAGATACAGATGATGCATATGAACTCTCAGAAAATAAGCAGCCTCCTAACCTAGGATGATGGGGGGCCCTTTCTGAGATTGGCAAATGTAGTAAGACTCTGATTCCTCTTTCCATGTTGTTTGACCATATTTCCATACCATCCTTCCCTCAACCTTGACATTAACCCATCCTTGATTTCATCTCATCCCTAATCCCTACCCCAGGAAGTACAAGTTGGAGATGGAGTGAAGTTCAAAGATAAGGTAAATTTGATTTGCACATTTTTCATAATTAAAATAGATACACTTTAGGGTTTACTTTTTAGATTATGTCAACATATTTCCCCCTCAATATCACTGAATCAAATGGCTACATCCAAATGTCAAGAACCCTTGTGAATTCAGTTATGAAGCAAGAATCGTAGAAGATTATATACATTTTGGTTGTTTGTTCCAAGGTGAGTGGCATTCACATGTCATCCATCCATCCCTCCATTGTAGGACCCCTTAGTTGAGTCGGCACCATGAAATTTAGTAAAATGGATCTATAAACTTTACATTTGACATATTTTTCCTTAAGCTGACCTTTATTGCAATGCATGTCTCCAAGACTAGGCATTTGTTCATTCATTCATTCATCCATCCATCCATCCACCCATTAAGGAATGATAACTTTCTGTGCGCTAGGGAATGAAGATACTGCAGTAAGTAAAAATGGTATGGCTATTGTCTTCATGGAGCTAACAGCTGAGCAAGAAAGATTGACAGCAAATAAAACATCACTCAAATTATTAATTAATCAAAGAGAGGATTTCCCTCTGTTGCCAGAAGTACTGGGTTTTTGCTCTGAATTGGGGAGGAAAGATGTTTGCCAAGACCCCCCAAATCCATATCTCTTCACCACAAAGCCAAGGTAAGGGGTTCTACTCTAGCCCCAAAAATTGTAAGGAAGGAGGACCCTTATTAACCTGGTAAGCTTCAATCACTGAGCTCACCCCTGAAACATCTGATCATAAGCCCACCCTCTGTGCTGGTGGGCAAGAAGACATGTTATCAGAAGAGTGGAGATGGGTAAGTTTGCGGATCAGACCAAAACAAAAAGTTTATAGCCCCTATATCCATATCTCTATAGGCCATAAGGACCTGGGGCTTATTCTAAGAGCAAGCAGAAAACCAGTGCAATATTTTAAGTGAGAAAGTGATGTGATCAGATTTTTTGTTAAAGTTACCCTGGCTGTGCTGTGAATAATGGTATGAATGGGAACAAGAATAAAGGCAAGGAGAGCAGCTAGAAAGTTTTTTCAGGCAAGAGATGACGACGTCTTAGTTTAGGGTGGTGGCTTTGACGATGGAAAATGGTAGATAAAATCAGAGCTATTTAGGAGATAAAATAGCAGGTGACTTGAGTATGAAAGGATAAGGAAAAGAGGGAGGTCAAGATAATCCATAGACTTCCAACTTGAGCAATGGCTCAGCGATTCTTCACCTGGAGGCTCATTGTACTCATCTGAAGACCCTCATCCCCAAGATTCGGATTTTATTGGTTAAGCAAGGCACCCAGGCATGGGTACGTTTTCTACTCTGCTCAGATGTTTCAAATATGAAGTCAGGTTAGAGAACCCCTGAACTAGGTGGACAAGACTTCCCAAGAGGGGAACACCAGAAAGGAAGGAAGTTTGAAGGGAAATTCCATGAGTTTCCATCCCATGTGGGTCTTGTTGGAGGATCCCAAGCGGTATGTCAAGTTCAGAGTTGGACATACATGTCTGGATGATGCAGAAAAGACCTAAATTGGAGACAGGTGAAAATGACTGACATTTACATCAAGACAGAAGTCATGGCAGAATATGCAATTACCTAGGGAGGTAATAGTGAGAAATAGAAAAAGAGAGCACTGAAAAACCCCTTCATTCAAGACAGAAGATGGTGAGTCAGCAAAGGAGACAAAGAAGGAGTACTGGTAAGTTAGAAGGAAACCAGGAAAATGGGGTGCTGCCAAAGTCAATGCAAGGGAATGTTTCCAGAAGAGAGTGTGTGTAAGTGGCTTGAAAGCTGTGTTTAATTTTGGCAGGGCCTGAAACTCCACCCTCCTTCCAACCGTCAAACCTCTGGGTTGATTTCGAGCCCTCCCCATGGTAAATCTCCACTTTGGCAAAATAGCTATTAGCAAGGTATTATTATTTAAAGGTCAAATTGTAGGAGACTTGAAAGCCTAGTTTTTCAGGATTTGGAAAATAAATACAATCTCAATTCAGATACTAAACATAAAAGATAACATTCTTTGTGTACATGCACTCGTGACTTCCAGCCCTTGGATGTATATTATGTTCGCCTATTTGTGGGTTTAAATTTGGCAAGTACTGCAACTCTTTTAGGGTTCAGTAGCATTCTTTCTGTTGCCAAGCCGACCTAGGGCAAAACAAACAGAGTGAGCTTTCAAGACTTGCCCCCTCTTTGGGCGTCTACCAGACCATGTACAGATTTTTGTCACTATCATGAGGTCCATACCATTTTACTGTATTTCTTTACGTGGGTGTCTCCTCCCGATTTCCCTGGGGGCTGGTAATGTCCTTACGTGGGCTTATATCCCCAGCACCTATCACAATGCCTACCACTCGGTATGTACTGAATAAATGTTTGCTGAATGAATGGAAAGTTGCATAATATTTCTGTGAGTTCATGAACAGCCAATCTGGAAATTCCATCTCTAAGTATTCTTTCATCATAGACTGTAAAATATTGTTTAAATAAAGGATGTGGTTTATCCATGTTTAAGTTTTAGGTCAATTTTCTATGGAGTTAGTAAAATCTTGTTCCAATACAAATTACTTAATCCTTTGGTGCCTTGGGTTTTCTGCCTATAAAATAAGAAAGGCAATGTTGATTTCCCTTGGAGCTGTAGTGACGATTGTCAAAGTTAGAACTCTGCTTGGCCCATAAAAGGTACTACTTGGGTCTGAGGACCAATTGATAATCATTTCTGGTTTTGCTCTGAGGGTATGTTGGTTCAGATGCGGGGGGCAACAGGTAAGTTCTTTGGATCTATTTACAGCTGCTTCTAGAGCAGTTACTGAAGGCTGAATCTCGTGACCCAGAAAGGATTTCCCGTGCTAGGAGCTGGGTTCATCATGTCATTCTTTGCCACAGGGGTGATTTTTCCAGAGGGATCCAGCCCCTTTCAGTCTGGACACTGAGTAAATGAAGTTTTGGTGGCCTTAGGGCAGAGCCAGGCCAGCTGCAGCAAATGTAGTCAAAACTGCCTTTAAGGTCATGTCAGATCCAGATCAGTTTGTCCAGAGCTAGGGTCCCCTCTAGTGCAAGTCTGGTGTTCAGTTGACCGAAGGACTCTTGGTGACAAATGTATCAGAGAAGTAAGAAATTACCTTAACCAAGAGCAATCTCACTGACTGCAATTTAAATAATAAAATGCATTTTTATTTATTATAGGCCCACTTGATGCATCGTTCCCCACTGATTGAGTGCTGATTATAATCCAGACTTTTGAAGTACTTTACAGCATTGTATGTTCACGTGGCTATTATACTATTTCCATTTTATACAAGCAAAGAGCGCAGTCAGAGACGTTAAAGAATCTACCCAGCAGCTGGCAATAGGCAGAGACCAGATGAAACTCTAACCTCCCTGACTCCCAGCTCAACCTCCTTCCCACTCTTCAGGACTGCCTCATAGACATTCATCTTCTCTCTGTAGGCCTTTCACATGCTATTATTAAAGCTAAATTTCATCCTCACTCAGCTGAATATTTGCAATCCCACCTTGAAAGACATGCATATGGGTTTTCTTGTCATTTAAGATTATTTTGGCAAAAAAAAAAAAAAAAAGAAATGAAAGCAGGTATCATATTTAGTTATCTGCTTGCTGAATAATCTTGTTAGATTTTAACTGCAACTTAAATCTTCATTTTTGCTCAGTAATCTGTATTATTGTGTTTGTTTCCGTACAGAAGTACCCTTCAAATCTGTGGTCATTGCTGTTCACTTCCTTTTGCTCATGTACTTTTAAAAGGTCAAACTGTCCTCTACAGCTTTTCAAATTCTTGTCCCTGTTTCTCACACCATCCACACTTACCTTATTAGACTTACCAGTAGTTCCACCCTTCAAGCCGGACGTGAATAGCCAGTGCCTTGACTACTCAGGGAGGTTCTCTCCTCCCGAGCAGATGCCGGCAGCGCCTTCCCGGGTAACTTCAAATGAGTCTGGGTTTCTTGTGCTTTTAACATTAGACCTAGGAGGATTTTTACAAATTCGTAAATTTTCATCCACAAGGACCTAATAGCTTCATGGGAACAAGATAAACAATACAAGTCATGTCGTGGTCCCTGGGGAAAGATAGTTCCGTTTTCTCCAACAAGTACTAGGTAGTCTCTACAGCCAACATAAGAAACAGGTCAAATTGACCCTGTGAATTGAAGGTACTAAAGAGTTTTCCTCTCAGGTGTTGACTCCAAACGATCGGTAGTAGCTACCTGAAATACTGGGTTAAGCGAGATCCTGAGGCTGTGTCTGGGCTTAGTGGAAAGAATGCTGCAATCTGTTTGTGATGTCTTCCCTGGGCAGTGGGGAGTTGTGGCAAGGCTGAGCACCTGCCAGGATCTGCAGTCCTGGGAGAGGTCAATGGCCTTAGTAATAACTCAAATTAAAACCAAGCTCTAAACGAGGTGTCCATCACTGTACGATGGCAAGAGCCCCATTTCACAAATTGGCCCAAAGAGAACTTATGAATGACAGACTTCCAGTTATTTAAAACAAAAACAAAAACAAAACTGATGTGCAAAGAAATACAGAGAAAGGTAGAGGAGAGGATATTGTTCAGGAAGGAGACAAACAGACCATGTTCCTGTGATGTCTCTGGGACAAGGGAACTCTGCCCAGTTAGTAAGGAGGAAAACCAGATCTGACAAAACTTTCCCTGCTGCAAACTTAGGACACCATAGCTGAGGAGGGGAGCGGGAAGCCTAAGTTAGCACATTCCAGCAGAGAAATACAGAGGGACCATGCTGGTGGTGTTGACATTCGAGCTGATCACACTAGCAAAATAGGTGTCTAAGTGTCAGGGATTCCTAGATGGAAAGCTTCTCTTCTGATGACCGGGAGCAGGACTCCCGTTGAGACTTAGAATACTGCAAGATGCTTGTTATTGGTGTTCCTTGTGGTGTGGACAGCTTCTCCTAATACACTATGTCTCTCTAATAGGTTACGTTTCTCTGCCTTGAAACATTCGCTGTATAGAGGGGGAAACATGCAGGCATTAAACTGCAGCTCAGGGTGGTGCCTATTATCACAGAGGCACGGAGGAGCTACAACTGGTAACCGCCTCTGTCTGGGAGGGCAGGACAGGCTTCTCAGAGGAGACAATAGAGCCAGTTTATTGGGCAGAAAACCATGAGGAGGTCCTTCTAGTCCTAGAGAAAAGGACATGCAGAGGCACGGAAGCAACAGCACAATCAGTCAACCGCAACTAGTTCAAGGTCCCTGGAGCACACAGTGAAAGGAATGGGTAGAGGGTCTAGATCAGGAGGGGTCAGAAAGCTACTGAGGGTTTTTAAGCAGAGATGTGCCATGCACGTCTTTGTTGTCCTGTGTTGTTGGCCGCACTGTAGGGACTGGGTTGGAAGAAAGGGAGAGAGGTGCTGGCTGGGAAATCACTGTAGTTGACCAGGTTAAAAAAAATGATGAATACAGGCAGATTCAAGAAATACTCCGCATTAAAATCACCAGGACTTAAATACTGATGGGTGAGGGGAAAGGGCAACAGAGGAAGAAAAGAGTTCAAGGTGGCTCCCAGGTTTCAGGGTCATTACTAGGGTGGAGAAGACAAGAGGAGCAATGGGTTTGGGATTCTCTGCATGCCTTGTGCGATATCAGGAGCTAATGACCAGTCAAGAGCATTAGCTTTGAAGTCAGAGATTAGGATTCAATGCTTTCCCTCCCATTCAATAGCCACATGACATCACACAAGTTAGTTAGCCTCTCTGAGCCTCAATTCCCTAATGGTAGAGGTGAGATAATAGATAATATGAGTGCAGCTCATAAGGCCGATATTGAAGTTAAACGAGGCTATGTATATAGGATACTGAGTACAGCTCCTCGTACGTAAAAAGAACCCAACACCACGAGCTATTTTTGATTCAGTAAATACATTGCTTTTCTCCTTTTTACAAGGTAAGCAATTGGATAAAAACATTTTTTATTCTTCTGGCCACATAATGCTCACTTGCTATCTTTATTTCACAGGCTCGAACTGAATTCCTGCTAAGGCATTTATGGTGTAGCACATACAAACTGCTCTTGAATGGCCCTCCAATCTAAGGATTTACCATTGGCTTCTTGACCAAAATGTCTAGATAGCCTCCTGGGAACCTGATCCTAGGAGCCCACACTTAAGAGAGGATTAGGTTGTCCCCCTTGGATTATGCTGGGATCAGTCCCAGTCCAATCAGTACTGCGACTTGGCTTCATGCTCCCTTCACCCAGGTCTTATATGCTATCCCTAACAATCACAGCAATGGACACGGTTCTTAGGCCCATAAGGTAGATGGTGCTATCCAGAGTGTCCAGCACAGAACTTGGCACATAGCAGGTACTCAGTAAATTTTGCCTGAGTGAACACATTGCACCCCCTATACTGCACTGAAATGCCTAGCCTCAGCAAGCAACGCTTGCACCATGCCAGTCCCTAAACACTTCTTTCTACCCAAGTCATGTGCCCTAAGCAGAAATATTTTTAGCGTAAAGTATACCTTTTGAACTATGTAAATGAAGTATTTAATCTGCCAATCATACAGTAATGACTATAAACTAAATATAGATTGAGAAACCAAAGTCGGCATGGGTAAATTTCTTCAAGTATACGTTGATAAACTAACATGTTTTGCCATAGTGATCCAGTACAGTGACCAGGTTTCCCTGAATGGGAATGCGTCCACCCAGACAACTCAGGACAGTATGAATTAGAACTTACGGGTACTTGTATTTTTCAAACCCATTGAAAAGCACCTAATTTAAGGATCTGTGATTTAATGAGCCTTTCAAAGCTGAAAATATATCCCACTGAGACTTAAAACAGAAAATAGATTTAAAATAGAAAAAATAAAACAAAGCTAGTCTTGTGTTTCACAGACACAGAAAGGTGCCAGAATTATTTACTGCTTTCTGGACTTTGCATTATGACCAAATTGATATTTTCCAGGTTTTTCATTAACTTAAAATGTTCTGAGGTAAACACATCATTTGCCATGATTAAATCCAAGGTGTTTCCGCAGCTTCCTTCTGAGCAGCGAAAAATTAGGCCGAGAGGTAAGAGTTCTGGTCGACGTCTTTGTGAAAGTAGCACTAGAGAAAATACACGGCAGCTTCACTGAGATTCTAACAGCCCCAGCAAGCGGAAGGTCTACAGGCAGAGTCACATGGTAAAATCTTCCAGTCCAGAACCTTCTCACCTCCAAAAGCAGAAATTATTTCACCTTGTTTTAAAAATTCTCATAGATTTCCCAAATAGAGTTGACCTGCCCACCCTCACACCTACTGCACTGACCCTCCATAAAGAGCTCTGCAGGGGTGAGAGCTTCTGCTACTTCTCTGAATGGTTCTAGGCAGGGCCAGGTTAATAGATACACAGCTCTCAGAATTCACAAGGACTTCAAATTTCTCTCCCAACCTGAATTAGACTGATTAAATCAGCTTCTGTTGAAAGCTCATCTTTTAAAACAGGTGAAAGATTAAAAATAAACAGAAAAGCTAAATCCATTTAGCTTTTTCTTTCCCCTCTCTGAATTCTACCTTTCAATCTTGGAGACAAGGACATCTCTAGGATGGGACTCCACTGGGTTCATTAAGTCCATCTGATGGAAACAGAGAATGTCATAAAGCTGGCCCTCGCTGCTATCAATGTTAGATGCCCCATTGGCCACCCAGGAGAGCCCTAAGTAAATTATCTAGGGAAAGTAGTGGAGAACACTCGACAGGAGTGCCCAGAACAATTTTTCAAGAAAAACTTTTCACGGATCCTGGCTACCTGATTCAGCGTAGAGCGAAATTTTGATGCTTGCTTCTTGACCCTTTCAAAACTGGGTCGCAAGCAGAGGTAGAGCACAGTTCCTATTCACTTGTCTTACGTCCCCCTTCCCCACGCCTTACACTCACCCAGGACAAGACCAGACCTTCACAATGCTTTCCAGAACGGCACGTTGCCCTGACACTCCAAGACTTAGCATATAGTTACTGGTTAAAGTTCACTGACATTATCTGATTCATACATATAGATAAAACTCCTTATGATGATTTCAGTGAATAAAAAATAACGTCAATATAGGCTGTAATATATGTGGAGGGAGGCATTCAGGGAAAGTGAGTGTTTTAAGGTCATTTCATCATCTAATACACCCACTAGTCGGTCAATTCTAATTGTTAAACAGTTCTTAAATTGAGTTGAAATTCCCTTCCCTAGGACCAACTCTGTCCCTAATTCTGTTCTCTGGAACCAATCCTAGTACCCTTTCAGACATAGAAATTTTTTTAAATAAAAGTTTAATTCCTTGCTTGGCAACTGTGGCTGCTCCTTCAAAAATAAAGCTTGAAATTTTAAATTAATGTGTTTGGTGTACAATCAATCGGTTCACCAAAACCTTGAGCACCTACCAAAAGCGAGGTACTGCCCTCAACACTGGGAATGATCGGCAGTAATTAATCAACTTATTCCTAAGGGATTAGCTTCCGCTAGTTCTTTTGTTGTTTGGCAATGCCTCCTTTGAAGAGAAAATCAGTTAAAAAATAAATGGGGGGGGGAGAGAAGGAATCAAAATGATGTAGTGTGTGCCCGTTGCACATGTAACCCGGAGGAAAGGAGGGAGTACGTAGAAGATAGGAAGTAGTAATATTCGTTGGCTTATAGGAACTCCAGGCGCTTTATATTTATTATTTCATTTCATTCTTATCACAACTCTGTAAGGTGAGTTTTACTCTCAATTTACCAAAAAGAAAACTGAGGTTTTAAGAGTTTATTTAAATTGCCCAAAATGATACACTTGCTGTGACGGAGCCAGGATCCACACCCAAATCTGATCCCAAAGTTCTATTCCTTTAACTGTGTGATAACTCATTACCTGCGAAGAAATCAATACAGGAGCATTACCACTTATCTTGGGATCTGATACTATATGAGGATGGCTAAATATGTACCCCATTCTGCTGTTAGTTTTGTATATGTACCAACCAAAGAATATAATTTTTTCTATCTCTTGAACACTCCTAAGTCATTGAATTTCAATATAAGTATGTATAATTTGCAATACCATAAATCTGTTTGGTGTCCCCAAATTGGCAGCTCACAGAACTCATAGAATGACAATTAATAATCACAGATTTAAAAGAGAACAAAGCATAGAGAAGTTTGGGGAGAGAAAACCATCTGATCATCTGTTTTTCAGGATATTTTAAAGCTGTGAAAATCACTGAGTGTGGGGAGGAGTGAAACTAAGTTTGGAGGGGAGCAAATTTCCTCCGCACACCCCATTGGAGATGGTGGGACTCTCTCCCAGTGAAATTGCAACTAAGGGCATCCCTGTGGCTCTCATCTGGGTCGTTCAGTTTAACTCTGACCAGGATTCTGCTTTGCCTTCCTGTTCCTTTGCTAAGGGACCCCCTCTCAGCAGGAGATGGCTTAAGTCACGTACTCTGCCACCCATTATTCCATCATATCCTCTTCTTCCTCCTTGCATTTTCCAGTGATGAGAGACAGATCCAGCTTAACTTGTAAGCAAGGCACTTGAGTCTTAACGAAAGAAGAGATGACGGAGAAATGTGGTTTTGCCCAGAGTGCGTACCATCTGTGACATTCGCCAGGCACAGCCACGCATTCCTCCTGGAGGGCAGGGCTGCTCACCATTGTCCTGACTCGCAGATTATTTCCCGCACAAGTGCCTGTAGTTAACCTCATTCATTTGATGTGGGAAACAAAGGCAGGAGGAAATGTAGATAAAAGTAAATGTCCTTATAACCTGTAGCCCACTGACAAATACTTGAGGCAGGCAGAGTATAATTGTTCCTCCAGCAAGCCCCCAACTGTCTTAATGTCAGCACCTTGCTAGAGGGAAAAGCAACCTTAGTTGGACAATAGCAAGGCCTTCTGTATCCTGAGAATCTTCTTTAGTATATGAAAATCCTTTTGGAACTTCCCTTATCTTTACTTTCCCCCAACCCCAAAGTGTATAATCAGTTGCCCTTCGTAATCCCGGGGCAGCTGGGAGCATGAAGCGGCAGGCAGGGGCCTGTCCCCGTGCTTTAATAAAACCACTATTTTGCACCGAGGACGTCTCAAGAATTCTTTCCTGGCTGTCGGCTCTGGACCTTACCCCACCAAGCCTCACCTGCATTTCAAAACTGCATCCCATTTGACTTTGCACGTGGGAGGCGTGGAGAAAGGCTCAGCCGTGCTCTGAACTGCATCCTCTAAAGCTAGCAAACAAGCAAGGTGCTTGCAAATGCAGGTTTCCAACGTCCCTCCCAAGCTGTTTCCAATAGAAACCTTGACTGGGTCCTTTGTGTTACAAACTGTTTTACAGTCTGTAAAAGTTCGATATGAAATGAAAAGGAAAAGAGTTCAACGGACAGATCTTTGCATCTGACCCTGCAGCACATCGTCTCATTTTATCTTGGCTCTTAGAGGTCCTATTATGAAGCAGCAGGAGCAAAACCAAAACGGGCCACACACTAGGGTTCAGTAGGAGGCACAGCCTGGCATTCCTGCAGGCTCTGGCCCGGAGTGATTCTGAGAGCGGGCTATGCAGTGGTATCATCCAGCTTCACCTGTGGGTAGGTCTCCAGCCCACCAGTGCCTTCACCCCTCTCCCCCTCCCCCCACCTCCCACAAAAAGTTGTGCTTTAGGGAGGCTTTTTGTTGCAATGGTCACTCCCAGAGACTGCACATTCTTACTGCCCTGACTCCGTCTTCGCTCGCTACCACACAAGTCCCAATTCCTTCTCGCCCACAGCACAGCTCTATCAGCTTATTTACTGCAAAGGACATGCTCTTTGGTGCCCTCGGCTAACCCACGGCTCAGCGCGTGCTGGGCTGGACGTGGAGGTGAAGGGGTTGATTCACTTCAAAACCTGAACACGTTTCTACTGCCATTAGAGACGCGAGCATCAAAAGAGCTTGTGGAACACAGTGAAAAAGAGGTTCTCGGTAATAATCTATTACATCTGATTTCCAAATCACTTTCACATATAATGGACCATCCAGCATACTCTTGGTTGTCACAGAAACCAATGCAAGCTAAATAAAGCAAATAATAATAACAATAGTAATTGATTATGGGGATACCAGGGCGTCTCCCTGACCTCAGGGCAGGAATGCAGCCTGGCCTGAAGAATGAGGAAGTAGAATGCTCTAGTCCAGGAAACTCCCCACATTCTCTCTTTCATTTGTTTTAATTTTACTCTTTAACTGGAGAGCTGCTTTCTCTCTGATGCCACTGAATGGTGGAAAAAATGTCACCCACCGAAACCTTCTGAATTTGCCTCTTCTCTGTTTAAAAGGAAGGTCATAGGAGACTGGAGTCTCTTGGTCTTAATTCCCAGTATGTAAAGAGCCTCTTTGGTCAGGTGCCCACGCGACCTTTGTCAAGCCGCTGAGGTAGGGAGGCTGCTGTCACAGGGCGCCAGCGTGGCTTACGAGAGCCCAGTCACTGTAATGGTGCGGGTGGGAGGGGGCCAGGCAGTGGAGGGCGCAGTTACCCCAAAAGCGAGAATCCAGGACAGGCAACCCAATGGGTACTAATACACTCATTATTTACTCCATATTCTGCCCGACCGACTGAAGTTTTTATTACTCTTATTATAAGTAATAATATTCTCATTTTACAAATGAGGAAACTAAACTACAGAGAGATTATATAGGTAGTAAAAGTAAAACTGAAAGTGGGATCAAGTTTTTCTCATTCTCTTCCTGGCCCTTATATGATAAATACCCTTATTTAAGAGAAACTTAAAAAAAATAAAATAGAAAAGGTACATAGTGACCTGTCCTCTACCTTGAGAAGATTTTAAGTTTAACTAGAGACACAAGACAGACTCTCATGAAAATAGTTCAATAACATTTTTAAAGCACATACAACATACAAAGCAACATGTAAATATTTCAAACTATTGGAAATAGCTAACCTTTGGACTCTTATTTGGAAGGAACTTAGGAAAGAGTATGGGGAGGACATTTTAGACATAGGAAATGGGAGAAGTCACACATTACCAACAGCAATTCACATATTAATACTGAAAAGTCAACTCACTCATCACCCTACTATTTGCAGGAAGGCAAGATTTATATTTTCAAAGAAATAGAGGATGAAAGTAGAACCACTGAGATTTCTAGAGTTCCAAGCATTTGTTGAACTCAGCCTCTAGCCTACCATTTTCCTCTATAAACACAGTCAATGTCCTAGGACTATTCTGTTTTCTGAGGCAGTCACCATGAAAAGTGCTATATTAAATCTCCAGTTCAATAGGATTGAAGCAGAAATCCTTCTCAGATCGACCTCTAAATAGGATTTCATTTATTTTCACATCACTGCTCTTAAAACTAAGAATTATTTCTGCTAGGAATTAGCTCTTCATGAATTTTTCTGATCTGTTTCTAATACCATTTTCAGTACCCAGATTTCAGAAATGACATCCAGACCTGAACAAGAGTAAGTGCCCAGTTGTAACAGGGGCCAGCTGAGCAATCAGCAGTTTGGTCTAGATACCTTACTGCACGTCATGGTCCTGTAGGCCCAACCAAAGCTCTTGAGACAGGCAGGCAGGGACTCTAGCTCTAGATTTGGACTTTCCACAAGCTCCTCTAGGGGTTGAAGGAGGCTTTTTAATCTTCTGAAGCTTTGCCTTCTTCACTCAGTTTTCAACAAATATTTTTTGATTTCCAATTACATGCTAGGCCCTGCTCTAGGCTCAGGAGGTATAGCAGAAACCAAGCCAAAAAAAAAAAAAAAAAATCCCTTATCCATATGGAGCTTATAGTCTATTGGCTGAAAATAGAAAATAAATATAAGTAAATTATATACAATGTTAGAGGAGTACTATGAAAAAATTAAAGCAAAGAAAGGGGAATGGGGACTGAAAGAGGGTGGTTATAATTTAAAAGAACATGGTAAGGATAGGCCTCAATGACAAGTGACCTGTGAAGGAGCTAAGGGATGCAGCCATGCAAATGTCTAGGGGAGGGGCATTCCAGGCAAAGAAACAGCCAATACAAAGGTCCTGAGGGGGGAACGTGCCTGGTACGATTGAAAACAGTGAAGAGGCTGCTGGAGAGAAAGGCAGAGAAGGAGAGTAGTAGGAAATGAGGTCGGAGGGCAGCAGATGGCACAGAACCTCGGAAGGACTTCAGCTTTTACTTGAAGTGAAATGAAGTCCTTTGAAGGGATTAGAACAGTGTGATATGATCTAAAGCTAGAGTTGAACAGGGTTACATTGTGATATACTGGGACAAGACTTCCAGGTAGAAAGAGCAGAGAAAGGAAAATGAGTTAAGAGTAGGGTGACCATACCTTCTGTTTGCCCAAAACGATTCTGGGCAATGTGTCTCAGTACAACTATTAATGTTCCTCCCTTCTGAGTCTTCAAAGTGTCCCAATTCAGATGATAAATTATATTATCACCCTAATTAAGAGGCCATAGTATTGCAAAAGCCAGATGAGAGATGAGGATGATATGAGACAGGTTCATAGCAAATGAAGAAGTGATCTGATTCAAAATATATTTTGAACATGGAGACCACAGGATTTCCTTATGTTTTCGATGTGGACCGTGAGAGGGAGAGGAGCCTTAAGATTTTGAGGATGGAGCAACTGGAAGGACAGAGTTGCATTAAATAAAATAGAGCAGGCCTTCCATGAGAAGACCAGGGGTCCCATTTGAGACATGGTAATTTGGGGCTATGACATATCCAGGAAAGGGATCGGTTAGGCAGTTGGGACTATGTCTGGAGTTCAGGAGAGCGGTCTAGGGTGGAGATATAAATTTGGGAATCGATAGCATACAGACAGAATTGAAAGCCATGAGATTGGAAGGAATCATCAAAATGTGACTTCAGAAATAGAGAGGTCCAAGAATGGAGTCCTGAGGAGCCCCAAAGGCAGAAAAAGAGGAGGAATCAGCAAAAGAGATTGAGAAGCAGCCAGTGAGGGAGGAGGAAAATAGGCATTCCTTCATCTTTACCATGAATTTGTTAGACTACACAGCAATGTTTTATTTATTTTTAATTTTTTAATTTTTTTTAGCCATGACCAAGAGATACATCAGGGACAGCTCTAGCCAAAGATGAACTGCGAGGAGCAGACAGAGGGGGCAAGTCTTGTCTCGTCATCCCCTCTCCAACCAGAGCTGGTCTGCTTTCTTACTCCAAATACTGGGCTGCTGCATAAGATCTCATTTCTTAAAAAGGTGGCAAGGGGTGAGAGGAGTTAAGAGTCCCACGAAAGAAAGAAAGAAAGAAAGAAAGAAAGAAAGAAAGAAAGAAAGAAAGAAAGAAAGAAAGAAAGAGGAGAGAAGGAAGAAAGGAAGGAAAAGAAAAGAAAGCCATTACCCTGGATAATCTTTAAGGCTTATGGTCCATTCTGGCTCTAAAATTTATTTGATTCTACCCAACTATAACAAGGACATAATTTTCTAACGTCTAAAGCTGTTTACCATAGTGACCTGATAGGGTGAAGGTGGAGATGGGGCATTTGAATCATTTCTCTTACCTGAGATTACCCATTTGTTACAGAAATTGAGACATATGAAAAGAGGAAGAGAAAAATAACAATTGGCCTGGAGGAGTGGGAAGTCAGTTGAGTTTTAAATATGAATCCAGGAAATGTTTTATTAAATGGTTAAGGCACTTACAGGCTTAGACTAGAGAATAAGCCTGCTCTAAATCCCACTAACCCCATGAGTATTCCATTCATCTAGGAAAGCCACAGAAACACATTCCGAGAAAGGGCCCTGCTGTACTGCAGCGACAGAGCAAAAGAAACACAGGCTTTTACTCGCAAGTATTAGCAATGACAATAAATAATAGTTACTGTTCATCAAGCATTAAACACGTGCCAGGAGGGCGTTAAACTCTTTATGAGTATTCACTCACTTACGCCCCACAACAATCTCAAGGAAGGTGCTCTTGGATACTCAATATTTGCTGAAAGAATATCATGACTGAGAGCAATAAGAATTAACTCGCCCAAGGTCACCCAGCTGGATAGGTAGTGGATCTGGGACTCCATTCTGGGCTCTCTGACTCCTCAGCCAATATTCTGAATCACGATACTTTGATTAAGTCACTGGATCTTAATAGTGGATGAAGTGGAGGCCGTAGTGGCGTCCCACCCAGCTCCCGCCTCATTCCCCCAGCTGCCGGGAGCCTAGGCTACAGATGGCTTGCAGCTGAGTTTCTCCCTTGGCCAAAGTCTCCTCGGACAGTCTCTCTGCCAAAGGGATCTGCCCCACCAAAGGTTACTTCCCCTCCCTGGGGAGGCCTGTAACCAGTGACTGGTGGAGGCAAGGACATAGAGGCCCAGCCCCTTGCCTCAGTTCAGGACCCCTGTGAAGGACCGTCCTGCTGCAGAATTCCCAAATCAACTTCTCACTCTGCCCAATCCCGCTTTCCTCATTTCCTCCTGAGACCACTCCTCATCAAACTTCCCACACACACATTTCCATCTTGTAGTCTGTGTCCCTGGAACCCAGTGAAGACACGGACACCTGCAGAGATCTGCTTTGGCCATTCATTCTATTCATGTCATAACCGGCAAATGTTTACTGAGTTCCAGGACAGTGTGAGATTTCGTCCTTGGAGTATCGCCTGTTCATAACATTTATGCATTTTCTACAGAGTCGTCTGGTTTTAAAATTCACAAGAGTTCTTTTTTATATGTTCGGGATGCTAATTTTGTGTACTAGTGATATGTGTTGCATATCTCTTTTTCCTGTCTGTGTCTTGTCTCTTAATTCTATGGTACCTTTCTTCTTGGACTGTGAAATGTATGGCTCTCTCACAGATCTTTCATGCTTGTACTTCACGTGTCTTGTCTAGAAAACTGCCTCGAAGGAAAATCAGAGAAATGCAAATGGAGACAACGAGATCCAATTTCACCCTGACCCTCTTCACAAAACTTTGTAAATCTGACGATCACAAGTGCCGGTGGAGAAGCAGGACCCCTCCTCTCCTGCTGGTGGGAACCTAAACAGATACAACATGCAGCGCTCTTGAGCAAGATGAAGATGGTCACACCGGTGACCCTGAGATTCCACTTTTAAGCCCTCGAGAAGCTCCTGCGCTTAGATATAAGGTGGCACGCGTGACAAAGCACGTACTTAGTGTTTGTAAAGAGCAAAGGATTGGAAACAACATAAATGTCCATCAAAGGGAAATGGATAAATAAATGTGAAATATTCAAACAGTGGAACAACCTACAGTCATTAAATGAAATAAACATGGATAAGGCTGCCAAATAATACGTAGAACAAAGTCATTGCTCAATTATTTATAACTTTCAAGATACGACTTTTAAGTTTATAAACCTGGAAAGTAATAAGATATATTTTGGGATACATAAGTACGTCATAGAAACATACGTACGGTAATAATAAACACTGACTTCACGGTAATGGTGGCCTCTGGGGGCAAAAGAAGGATGGAATTGGGGTACCCTGAAGCCTTTACAATATTGGCAAAATTATATTTCTTAAATGTAAAAAAAGTCTGGAACAAATACAGCGTGATCTTGGGATCTGGTAAAGCCGAATGCTAAGTACATGCTGTTCATCATCTTATTCCTTATTGCTGTCCATCCTTATTCTTGTGTGTCCGGAAGTATTATACAATCAAAAATACATTTAAAAAACAAAAAGAAAAAAACATATTCACTACAGTTGAGAACACAAGATAGGTTTCCGGGTATTCTTTTAAATCTTGATAGATCACAATGGTTTGATCAAAAAGATATATAGAATCTGTATGTCATGGAAACATAAAAGAATGAAATGACTGGCTATGGAGTTTTTGCTAAATTTGATCAGGAAATGACACTCCTTTGAGCAGGGGAATGATACGAGCGTTTCTGCTTTCCTCTGGGAACATGAGCCTGGCCAGGTGGTGGGGGTTAAAGCAGAGCAGGAGAAGACAGGGTCCAAGAGGTCCTTTGGGTGAGCAGGTGAGCAGCCACGAATCCCACCCCCCTCTCCCACCTGGGAGGCAGCAACAGTGAGGAGGGAGGCGAACTAGAGGTTCAGGGCACTGGCATCCAGGGTTAACTCATTAGGTTTGAATCTATTACATGAGGAAAGTAGAGGAGAGCAAGAAGTCAAAATTGGTGCTGAATACGGCTGCCTGGCTGATTATGGAGGCGGTGCGATTAGCCAGAGCAGAGATCTCAAACACAGAAGCTGGTCATGGGCGATTCTGATTCTCCTTCTGGTTTTAAACATGCTGCAGTCCAGGTGCTGATGGGACCTCCAGGAAGAGAAGACAAGAAGGCAGTTGAAGGTGGGAGTCTGGAATTTGGTGAAGAGAGGTTAGAAGGATGGTTTGGGAAGCCAGCTGCAGAGAGGGGAGAAGTGATGATGTGAGAATGCCATTAAGAGCGTTAAAAAGGTGGAAGGAGAGGAAAGAAACATGGGGAGCACCAGGCAGGCTTTCAATCTCCTACCTGCCTTTGGTCCTGCACAACAGGCCTGCCCTTAACATCTCCTGGCCAGGACGAGAAAATAAACGGAGGCCTCTGGTATTAGCCTGCCCCCTCTCTTCCTATCACCTGCTTCATCCTACATTGTAAGGGTCTGGGTGCCTATGTCTAAAAGCCCCACCCTTCACATCCAAACTCCATCCTCCCAACACACACATATACCATCCACCCCTCAGGAGAATGAATGAGGAACAAGGCCTTCATGGGCCCTGGAAGACATATCAGATCATTGGGCAGGAATTCTCTAGTTCTGGGTACTCAGATTATGGAGGGGTTGGGTGTGAGCTCTGGGTGGATACTTCTTTTTTTTTTTTAATCTTTTTTTTTAAACATTTTTTTATTTTTATTTATTTATTCGACAGAGATAGAGACAGCCAGCGAGAGACGGAACACAAGCAGGGGGAGTGGGAGAGGAAGAAGCAGGCTCATAGCGGAGGAGCCTGATGTGGGGCTCGATCCCATAACGCCGGGATCACGCCCTGAGCCGAAGGCAGACGCTTAACCGCTGTGCCACCCAGGCGCCCCTGGGTGGATACTTCTTAACCCCCCAAAATATCTTGCCCCACTGGTAAGAGCAAAGCAGAGAAGGGTCTTAACAGCATCCTCTAAAGCAGGGGGTCTAGAACAGGGGCCCAATTGTCCACCTCCAAGAGTAATACTGCCCCATGGCCAGTGCAGTGCCAGATTTGTAGACAGTTGCTAAGTAATATCTCATACCATTTTCAAGCTTTCCATTGCCACTTGGGTCACCAGGAACATGGGGTGGAGCTCGGATAAAAGAGTAGCAAAAGGGTAGAGATTCAGGGCACCAGTGACTCATTAACTCTCTATGCTTTTCTATCAGCAAAAGAGAATGAATATCTGTTGATCATTCACTCAGTAGCTGTCTAGACTTGCAAGGCAAAGAGCGTCACCTCCTCCTGGGGCCAGTGCTAGACCCGGAGCCGTTGCCCTCCAGGTGCCTCATGTTCTGTGGGAAGCCCCAAACTATCCTAGGTCAGCACTTCCTGGACCTCGACATGAACCTGCAGCCCACACAATACAAGCCAGAGGTCTCAGTGCTGGCCAGGCTAGTGTGAGCAACCAAAGCAACCAGAACATTCTGCAAATTAAAAACCCGAGATGAGTAATAATAATAGTTCTTATGATTAGCTGAATACGCTGTTTAGACTTTACCAAGAAAAATTACACCTCAATGGAAAACAGAAAAGCGCCTTCTAAACCATCACATGTCTTCCTAAAAGCATAAAACTGTTGACCTCAAAAATATATGTAAGAAAATAAAGTGAAAATACACTAACTTCTTTCCAAGAGTTGTTTGGGGCTCACGATACTACAATCCAATTTTTCTGTGCTGATGAAATGGAATACTTTCTCCTATCATCCTTCCAGTTTGTACTGCAATAGGAAGATACAGTATCTTACATTTTGAAGCTATGAGAAATGTGTTGGCAAAGACTCTTTGATGCAGATTATCCCACAACATAAATCAGGGCTGATTAAACACACAAGAAACAGAGATGGCAATACGAGTAATTTTACAATTTGCTATACACAGTAGTAAGAAAAACAGGAAGTAGGTGTTTATTAGCAGTTCCAAATATACCAGCCAAAATACAACTCCCCGTGGAGTCAGAGTTATTCAAAAAATAGCAAAGAACAGAATTCCTAAGATTATAAAAGGGTAATTAATCACAAGCCGCGTTCACAGACCAGTGATTTGGAAACTACCTTCTTATTGAAGATCTGGATCACGAACAAACTTCAAAGCAAAATTAATTGATCTCAGATTCACTGCATCTGGTCAATAAACCCTCCCCAAATCTGTCACTTTAAGCCTACTCAAAAGTCTATCTTTTTTATTTAACAATTCTAAATTCAGTGCATTAAATAGTCATTTTTCACCTAACTTGGTTAGAATACCCTTGCCTCCCCACATAAGCTGTTTGTACTGAGAACACCACCTCTTACTGACACTCTGTAAATTGCATTCAAAGTTCAGACATGTTTTTTAGAGTTTTTTCATAGGAACACAGGTTCACCAGGAAGCCAGATTCACAAACAAAAAGGACCCACTTGCTTGGACATTTAACGTGACCTTGTGGCTTTCAAAATTTTACCTTTGATTGAGTGAACTTTTAAAATATATGTCCCAACCATTTCTGAATTAGGACAAAGGACCTGTAATTTTAGTAGCAATGATTCAAAAATGCATATTTAAAATCCATAAAACAAAAATACACTTTAATTTTTGCAAGCGTAGTGTAAGGGGTTTAAATACAAATTCTGATCTGATTTGGGAAACTAGATGATTAAAAGTCTTAGGAACTTCTGGCAATAATGACTCCTTTTGAGAATGATCATGGACACATCCCTTAATTCTTCTGTGACTCAGTTTCGCTCCTATAAACTACAGAAGTTCGATGCTCGGTTTAGCTACCTCGAAAACTCCTTTGGATGAATGTTAATGACTTAAATATTTGTGAGGTGCCCTTAGGTCCTCTGACGGAACCCACTTTGAAACTGCAAAAAATCGTGAATTAAAATGATTTGTCTCCATCATGGAAATAGAAGAAATTAAGTAAGGGATCCTTTGTGTATATAAAATAGGAAGGGTCTACATACATCTTAGCATGTATGTAGGAGAAAAAGAAAGAGGAATTCTATGAAAATAGCTCTACTGAGTGAGAAATTAGCAATACCCTGATTAGAGACAAATTAGCTGCTGTGCTATCTGAAGGAGACCATCGTGCTTCCCTGATTTTTAAAGTCCAGCCTCATGGAAAGCCAGGCTACCAGCCTGTTATCACTTGGGCCTCACTGCTCTTGCGGTTGGCCAGTCGTTATCAGCATGAGAGAGAGAAAAAAAGATAAGGGGGAAGAGATGAAAGGAAAGAGAGGGAGAAATGAAGAGAAGGAGTGAAGGGCATGTTGGCACGTTCCTCCCTCCTCTGCTCAGATGGTCAACAGGCAATGTGTCAGCTTCCCGTGTGACTAGGTTGTGGACAATAAAATATTACAGAAGTAAAGATTGCTACTCTTAGGCCTGCCTATAAAACAGGCCAATCAATTCTCTCTTTGCTTACCCCAGGAGAAGGGCTCAAGGCCACCCCAAGGGACAGCAGAGGCCCTGAAGGAAAGGAGCTAAATCCCAGATTCTATGCTTGGAGGAAAGTCTCACAAAAACCATCCCCTGAGAACCCAGTAGACTTTGCCAATGCAAAAATGTGTGTGTGTGTGTGTGTGTGTGTGTGTGTGTGTGTGTGTGTGTGTTAAGCCACTGAGGTTTAGGGGTTTATTTGTTACAGCATCAGGTGGCCTACCATATCTAATACAGACTAGTAAAAATAAATTCTTTAAAATCAATTCTCTTTGGCCAATCACTTCTAGGCTCTGAGGCATGTGGACAAATTGGTGGATGAGGGGGAAGGGCTTCCTTGTTCCCTCCTTTTTATCTGGCAGGCCAAACTTCCTGCTGACCAGCTCAACCAGTGGTGGCAGCCACAGCTATAGCCTCCTCCTAGAATTTCTGAACTAAAGAGGGTCACAGATATTCTTTGCAGGTCACACCCTGGAAATTTGCATTGTGCTGATTGGGATAAAAAAGTCCATTTTCTTTCATTCCCAGAATGATATCAGGCCTCAGTTCTCTATCCCTCCCCTAAACTTATCATTAAATATATTTGGGACAAGCACTGTTGTTTGCTGTGATCATTCTCAGAGCGTGGCCTAAGTTGGCACCTCCATCGATCACCAGGCAGAAAGACCCACACAAAAGTATTTTAAATTCATTGCATTAATTCAGATAAATTAAGCATAAGCAGTAGAGAGCAGGAGAGTTTTCACATCCTGGAGCTAACAACAGGACTCCAGATTCCTGCTCTGGGAAGGCAGCAGAGGCCAAAGGGAGCCCCTAACCAGTTTGCCTAGAACCCCACAGTCTCTAGCACATTCTCTAAGTGATATAGACCAAACGATTTCATGAATATGGACTCCAAACAACTTTTTTCAAAATCACTGCCTTCACAAAGTTGTTTCTCCCAGCAGGGGCCCCTCTGTTTTCATCTCTGCTAGAGCTATGAACTAGCAGACCTGGGTTGCATCTGGCCCACAGGTATGTATGTTTGGTCTACACAGTGTTTTTCAAAATAGTGATAGCAACATTTTTTAAATTAGATTTTTTAAAAAATAAGTCTAGATTTCTGGGTCCTCTTAAAAAAATCAGAAGATTGAGCAACACTGGACCTATATTCCCCACATGGCAATACTCCACCGGAACTAAGCTGCTGCTACCCGTGGAGTGGGGCCCATGTTGCCTGCATGGTCCCCAGCTTGAGTACCGCTCACCACACTGGCCATTCTGTTCTTTGAGTTTCCCACGTGCCTTGTAAGGCATTTGGCTTACTCCTTGAACAATATATTCATTAATTTATGCAATACACTCTTTGCATGGCTGCCATGTCCCAAGCACTGCTTGTAGATGCATCTGGAAGAAGCAGGGCATGGGCAGAAAAGGACATTCTGTTGTCATATGTGGCCTCTACCCTCCCTTCTGCTGGGCACAGACCCAAGAAAGGGAGGAAAGCAGGAGGACCCTCACCACTGGCACTACATAACTAAGAAAAATAGGCTTATCATCGCCGGTGAGGAATCTTATCAAGGCAAGGGGTACTGAACATGTGGCCTGAACTTGGCATTGCAAGATGAATGGGAGTCCCCTTCTCTGCTTTCTGTGGGGCTGCCGCAAGTCCCAGTTACCTCAGCAGGTGTTTGTGTCAGGGGGAAACCCCCAGAAGAATGGCAAACATCTGCAGACTGACCCAAGGCTTGGCTCTCTTGCTGGCCCCACTCCGTAGTGTCCATTGAACAAATAATGTGTGACGGGATTTCTAAAGGTGGCAAGGTGGGTTCAGGGATCTGGGCTGACCTGTCTGCTACTGATGAACACAGGATTTCTTTTGGGTTTGTTATTGGTTTTTGCCTTAGGCTTTATTTTCTTGAGTTTTCTTCTCTTCCTCCTTCTCTTTCTTTTCTCCTCCTCCTCATTGCTATTGTTAAGTGGTCTTCAGCTTCTGAATATAGTATTTCATTCAGAGTGTGAGTAAAATGCCCATCCATTGATAACTGTTTCAATGCTCAACATAGGCACTCCAGGAAGGCAGGAATCATGCCTGTCTGGCCCTAGCCTGACCCATAACAGATGCTAAATAAGCATCCGCTACAGAGATAACTGAACGACGTGAAGACCTAGTGACACACTATCGTGAGAAGGGTACACTTTTCATCAATGTTGGGGACGTGCAAGAACACTTCCTTTTCTCACTGTAAATTCTAAAATACATGAACTCGGAGATTTCACCAATCCTAGGATACTTTCATGAGGCTCAAAATGTATAGTCTCTGTCTGCCCCTACCTTTACCAAAAGGTCAGTACACACTCACCTAGACTCTGTGGCTGTGTCTGAGCTTCAGCACTAACCAAGAGACAGAAACCACCTTCTGCCAGTGAGGACAAGCCTTCCCTGCCCACAACAACCCAGAAGGCCAAAATCCTCTTCCTGTTAACTTCAACCAAGAAAAAAAAAAAAAAAAGAAAGGAATTTGCAGAAGACTGGTTCTGTGTCTGAGCATATCTTACTCCTTTGGAGGAAATCAAACACAGTCCTCTCTCTGGCCTCTCACCTCAAATTGTGTTTCTATTAAGTTTGTACCTCCAGAGAAATATTATACTTCGTTGCCTTTATTTCAGTGCTTTACATAATGCCAGGCTAGAGGCACGGAGATGAACTAACTTGACCTCGGGCAGCATGTGACAGATATTGCTTTGGTTCAATTGTTGTCTGCAACGGGTTGGAGGCTGGGTGTGACATCATATTAAGGAAAACAATGGCCACTTGGTTTATATAGAGTCTTTCTTCCTGTGATTTCAAAGCAAATTTTAGGCCTAATACACATGACATAGAAGAGAAACAAGCCAAAGATTTGGCAACTGCAGCCTGCAGGGTAACTCAGCCATTCTGCGAGCTTGCACCAGGCACCCGCCACCTGGGGATATGGTGGTGGTCAGGACAGTCCCGGTCCCGGCCTTCTCAGAGCTTACTGGTCTGTGTTCTTCCTGGTGATGTTAACTTCCCTGACATTGGTGCTTTTCCCCAGACAAATATTATGAGTTGGGTACACATGAAACAGCCATCGACATTCTTCAGTCAAGCATTTCCGGTTTCCTCTTCAATGAGGTTTGTCAGAGAAGTCTGGGTCTCAATCCAATGAAGTCATGGTGTTCTGGTCTTTTTTTTTTTTTTTTTTTTTTCCTTTTCTTTCTAGTTAGTTTCCAAAAAAGAAAAAAATAAATGAAGGACTCTTCCAGGAGCAAATAGTTGATCAGTCAATAATACTTACTGGGGATGAGAGCTGTTCACTGAGAGAGAGGTTAAATATTTACAACGCCCTTTCCATCACACGGCACCCAGCCAGGAACTGGGAGATTCATGCTTGGTAACACTGAAGCCCACTCTGAGTGGGACCTTCCGGAACTGCCCTGTGCCCAGTGCAATTACCTCACTTCCCTAGAATGTCTGCTCATTTTCTTTTCCCGGCATCCTTTGTATATGAGTGCCTTCCAGCCAAGTCAACTTAAAAAAAAAAAACCCCAAACCTCATTTCCCATCTTTGAATGAATCCTGAGAACCATCCAATGCTAATGTTAAACACAGTGGAGCAGCAAATGTTTCAAGAGGGCAGATTGGGAAACAAGGAAGTAAGGGTTATCCATTAAGAGTGGATTCAGAAGTGGGAGGGACGTGGTATTGGAGATGAAGTTCATTTGCACAAACCAAAACAAAAATCTGCTAAATGCATCTGGGATGCAAACGGCAGAGAAGGACACACAGAACAACAAAGGGGGCCCCTGGGAAGGAGGGTTTTTGCCTTTTCTGTTTGCTGAAAAGGGCCTAAAGATGTAAAAATGAATAACTCGGAGACCCCAAGAATTTGTTACCTTTAAGCTCAAGGGACCATTCAGCCAATTTTGAAGAGATTGTCTAAGGATTCGTGCTTGTACGCCACAGGGAACAAAACTTTCAATCCTGCCATGTGAACAAATTGAATATTTGTTCAGTATTTTCCCCCATGGATAATGTGTAGACATCCCTCCTATTCCCAATCCTCGAACCCACCCGTCACCTCCATGTTTCTGTTTCTTTGGAATTCTTTACCCAAATATTAAGGGTCTCATCTTAAATCTCAGGTATGAACCTCCCCTCTGGTCTATAAGTGGTCAGAGAGAGTAATCATTTGGGAGACTGTAATCACTTTTCAGTGTTTCTCCAAGTTTTTAACCTATTATATTTGGAAAATTGTCAAAAGAAAACCACTTCCAATAGTTGATGATATCCAAATATTCTTTTCTTCTTCACTCCTAAAGATTTTTTTAAAATCTGTTTTACTCAAAGATGAGTACCAAGAGTCCCCAAATCCCATCACTTCCTTAAATACCAGAAATTCTTTTTTCAATCCCCAACCTTCATTATGATATAACCTATATGAAGGCAGGCAAGTCAAAGACATTCCAGAGGGAAAGTCAGCCCTGCACTTTTAATTATCTTCCTGTATTTCCTTTCCTCCTTAAAAGGCTTAAATAAACTCACCGATGTTTAATATTTCTAGCCTTTCCCAAAATTATTGTTACAGCTCTTTTTAAATTGGGTAACACAATTTCTGTTCCCAGTTAACTTATGTTCTTCTCTGTGTCATCCAAATTCAACAAGGAGTAAATAGTGTTGCTCTGAGCAAAACCTTTAACAAAGGATTGAATTTCATCTAAAAGCGTGTAATTCCGCATCGCCAAAAGCAGTTCCTAATCTTTATATATAGGAACTTACAAGGCAAGGAATTCAAAGACATCGGATTAAGCGAAAAATGTGAATGAAGAACAAGGAGCCCCTGCTCGGCTGACACAGAAAAACGCTGTCATCATTGCTGTGGGGGGCAAATGGGAGGAATATGCCTAAGAAGTCTCGTAGGTCATTATTTACTGAAATGCTACACTGGATGGTTATTTCTTTTTAAATACTAATAACCTAGCGAGCCCGGTCTCATTCGGCAGGAGGGTCAACACAGAGGCATCTGACTAGTGTCAAAAATGACTGCCTCTCTTTAGTCAAGGAATTTCCTAAAGGAAACATAATTCACAATGACAAATGTCGGCATTTTTAGAATTACAAACATTACCTACAGCTTGAATTCAAGTTATGAACCCACTGGCCAAAGTTCAGTGCTTGCTTAGTAGCTAAGTGGGTGAATGCCAATTTAAAAAAATATAAGTATGTATGTAAATATATCAATAAGGAGCAGCATATGCAAAGGCTCTGACCCTTGAAACAGAAGACTGACAGAACAGTCATAATAAGAAGGCTGCTTCCTTACCACAGCTCAGAGTTCAGTGTTGTCTACCATTTTATGTTTAAACTAGCTCCTTCAGCTACAATTCTCAAGTTTAATGAAAACTGCTAGGAGAAATGTCTGTTAGAGAAATGTCTGATGACAGCAAATAAAATTTTCCCATTCTTATCATGCATTTATTAAACATGTGAAATCAATTTCTTGGCTGCCTGTATTTGGAGGGACATAAAATGTCAGCGTCCGTCTCAAAATGATACATTTGCCATTAATCCAGTCATACGGCTGAATCTGGATTGCTACCTAACATTTTCTGCTTAAATGAAGATAGGAAAGCCAAGAGAATTTCCTTTAAAACCACACTTACAGGTTTGTAATTAACGTATTAGTAGATCTTCTTGGAGGAAGAAACCCTTGGAAGTTCTCCCCAAGCCTCTTTAGAGGTACCTGAGTGTTAAAGCAGTATGTTTAAGACACGCTTAATTTTAGAGGTACATTGTGCATTCATATCTACAAGGTATAGGGTAGGGTGTCTGTTAGTCTAAATATGTTCCTCTGATCCATGATTATTGGGTACATTTTCTGAAACTGAAGACGATGAACTATATGGTTCAGAAAATTTTATGCTCCTTTTTTTCCCTTAAAGTAAGAAAAATCTAAAATAGTCAGGAAATAGGAAATATTATTTGCAAACAAAATACTTATAACTTCTATTTATATTATACATTTGGCATTTCTAATTATTATTTAGGCTAAAAAACACCTATGTATGATATGTTTTGTGTTGGGTATATTAATCATTTTTGTACTCACTGTAGAGCTTCGAAACTATTTTAATTTTTGGACCAGAAAGGAATTTGGAATCTGAAAGATGGCTCTAAATTTTTATGTCTGCAGCAACGCAGAGAAGAAAATTTTAATTCGTAGAACCCAAGAAACAATTGTAAATGAAATGAGAAACAGATACACACTGTACATCAAACTTGTTCTCACAGGTGTGCTTTCTTAACGTTGAAATACCCGTGTGAATTTTTAGTTTCCCATAATGTAATGGGAGACAATAAATTCTGAAGTTACCCCATTTGCCTTCAGAAGAAGTAACCTCTTGTCTATTTAGATTTTCTGAGTATACCCATGTCCTTCTGTGTGTCATACCAAAGCAAAGGTTTGTGTTGCAAGCCAGAGCTTACTGCAAGATCAAAGCTCTGGGCCACTCACAATAAAATAAGAGGGTAAAGCCCAAAGAATCAAAGAAACAAAGGAAACGTTTAGGAGATAAGGATCAGTCTCAGATATGACATTTCATCCAGATCAGATCCTGTGCAGAAGTTCAATTCAAAGTTCATAAGACACAAGTACAAAGCAATAAGCTTTAAGACTAGGTCGATTCTCTTGATCTGAGTGCCACTAGTTTTCTTACTCTTCTTTAGAATCGGAGAAGGAACTCATCCGCTCTTTAAAAATTCTACAGGCATTTAAGGTTGGGCAGGGATAGGCAAGGTTATCTTTTCACTGAAGTACCTCCAACCTAAACTTTATATACCGGTATGATACAGCATTCCCATGAAAGGTAAAGAGCAAGCATTTAATTAAAATTCGCTGGAATTAACCTATCGGATTAATACCAATGGGAGTCTTTGCAAAATGTTAAATGGTGTTTTCAAGATAAATATGAAAAATGACATACAAGTATTTAAATAAAATTCAAATTTCCATGGGAAATCAAATACAGTTAAATATGCTTTGGAGAGGCATTACAAATACTGTATTATATAAATTGATTAAATGACTTCCCGAAGGCGCGACTCAAATGCAATTCCAAAGCATATGTCAGCTCTCTTATAGAAGCTCAGTATGGTTTTAGAACATACAACTTTGACTATTTTAGTGTATGCACAAATATCAAAACATTCTAAGCTACATGGAAACAGTAAAAATAAAGTCATTTCACAAAATTTGGGAAGATTTTTCTAAGTTATTTTATCTTTTCTCAAGATTTAATGGAGCTTTATGAAACACTTATCATCTTATACAATTAAATCAATTTGCAAAGTCCAAACTGTTCTTATTTTGAATGTATTTAAATAATGTAAAGTTTCATAATTAAATGTCTTAATTAAAAATCTTGGGCTGATAATACAGTAACATTTATAAACATACCAATACAATTTTCTAGCGAAACGTACAATGTCTCACAATTACAGGTATGTAAAGTGTTTTAATTTAACCGGTATTAGTACAGGATTTCCACTGATGTTAAAAAAAAAATCAAGGAATTCTCACCTGAAGTCAGTGTATACTGGTCCCAAAATCATAGGCATTAAATTGTAGTTCAGCTTAGAATCTGTGCAGTGGTGGCCTTAGAAATTCTGATATGCATTTCACAAATTCCTCTTTGGTAGCTCCGACATTTTATCAGTTTCAAAGTGAAAACTTTTCTGTAAAAAGTTTGCCTCTGAATCACCAACTGTGGTTAATAATGACAGCGATTTTTTTCTGAGCACCCCAGACATGCCATGCACTTCAACGAGGGCTTTGCACTGGTAAACTCAAGTCCACAGAACAAACCTGAAAGGTGGTAGCATTGTACCCAGGCTACAGATGAGGTAAACTAAGCCCCAGAGAAGTGAGGGGGTTTCTGAGACTTGCACGCTGGTCCCTGGCAGAGCCCCAGCCTCTCTGACTCAAAAACTGTTCTCTTTCTCTGTATCTTTACTACGCATGCATAGAAGATTTTATGTCACTCTCTGAGCCTAAAGAATATAGGCGTTTCTCTTAAAATACTCTTATTTCCTCTTAGACTAATATTTTTAAAAATAAAATAAAAAGTAAAAAAAACCAGAGCTATGGTGGAGACTGGCAGTAAAGATAAGGGCCCATGTTCAAATTTATGTCCAAAACATTTAGTGTAACTATTTGCAAGGCTATTTTATATGTAATTAGAAGGTTAACTAAACTCTCAGGAAGCCCATAACTGTATTAAGATAACCTCTTACAGAGTCTCACCAAGTAAAACATGTACATACAGCAAGTTGCCAAAAAAAAACCCCAAAAAAACCCAAAAACCAAACAGAGTTCAAACACTTCATTTGATTAAAAGTTTTCTTAACTAACTGGAATGTTTCCTTCGATTTTCTCTTTGGATTCCGAAGCTATATTATGAAATTGCTTTTCAATTCCCCATACGGTGATTATTTAATCATGCCTTTACCAGCTGTGGACATAGCTTCTCTTCTGATAACAGTTTATTTTTAAAGGAAATTGTCTTTGAAGAAAATATTTTGATATTATGCAGCAAAATAAGAGTTCATTGGAAGAAATCAAAAGGGAAAAAAAAAAAGCCAAAACAATGATCACAAAAAAGAATGAGTCCTAGCTGTTCTGTGGGGAAGAAGGGGGACAGTGGCTACAGAAAGATAAAACAAAACCAGCCACTCACATGGGAGGAAACAATTCGCTTATTCCACATAAACAAAACCGGCGGGCGGCCCCGTTTTTTCCGTGTTCCACCGAGTGTTTTGATATCCTTTAGACACAGTCAAATATCTAGACTCCCATGTCCTCTCCTTCGCTAGCTCTCTCTCGGACCCCAAACATTGTCTTGAGTCTGTCGGGTTGTGCTAGTAAACTTCACATCTTACGCACTGCTCAGAAACCTTCACTTTGGGGCATGTAACCAAGGGAGGGGCCTCAACCTTGAAGGGACACAGGCAGAGGGAAGGTCTAGAGGGACCTCCTCAGGCAGCAGGAGTGGAGAGGAAAAAAAGAAAAGAAAAAGAAAAGAAATTGTGATTTTCTTCTGTTCCTAGGTACAGACTTGCCAGAACCATGAAATGGGGGAACATAGGGAGAAAAAGTCATTAACCGAGGGGAGGATGAGACCCCAAGATGGAGGAAAGGAACGTTGCCAACACTCCAAGGCAGGAGGTCAACGTCAGCACTGATGACTGACATTTTGGACCAGATAAGGCTTTGTGATGGAAGCTGCCCAGCTCATGATACATCTTTAGCAGAACCTGGCCTCCACCACCTAGATGCCATTAGCACCCCCACCCCCGCCACCCATTCCCACAATCGGGACGACGAAAACTCCAGAGGATGTCTCCAGAGAAGGGTGGTTCCGAGCCAACCAGTTCACATCATTGCTGCAGCCGCCCCACCCGGCCCCGGGAGACAGCCTCATTCTCATTCAACATTTATGAAGCACCCACTTTGTTTCAGTTTCTGCGCCGGATGCTGGAGATTCTGGGTGGGGGAAGACTGTGTCCTGACCTTCTGAGAAGCTACAATTTAGAAGGAAACATAGAAAAACGAGTAAATGCAACAGGCAATGCCACAAAGGGTAGAAATAATGTAATGGGGGAGGGGGGTTGAAAAAATTAACTACCCAACCCAAATGGATAGTGAGTGCCCAAGTGTCGAGCAGGGTCCAGGGGGCCCTCCGCTATTGCAGACAGTAACCCTTTCATTGCTAGATCGCCAGGAGGTTCTGGGGGTCCCCAGGTCCGGTGGAAGTATTTAATTACTCAGCAACCTGTCTGGTTGTGCTGGAACACACAGCCTGGAGGTCCTACTGGGCTAGGACAGAAGCAAACGCAAGGTGAAAGCAGAAAGAATGGCTTGGTGACTAGAGAGAGTGCTGGCTGCACTTCCAAAGGTAATCGCTTACCTGGTGGACGAACAGATGAAGGGGAGAGACCGTTAGGGCAGCACGGAGTGAGAATCACCAGGGGAAGCAGAGAGAACTCGAGGTCTGAGTCGGTGGGGGTGGGGGCTTACACTGCCGGGAGCGGAGCCCACAGGGATGGGGCTGGAAAAGCCCACAAAGCAAGAACGCCTCCCAGGGGCTTTGTCCTGTGGGCCCCAGGAGAGACTGCTGAACAGCTTCAGGTAAAGGAGCAACAAGACTGTTATGGCAGGGGTTGGGCAAAGAGATCAAAGAAGTAAAGATGGTTTGAATAAGGACAGAGAAGGAAGATCACTATGAAGCCCTAAATTAAGCACAAAAAAGTTATTAGAAGGCGAAACCTTTCTAATATATTGCTAGACTCCAAGAATCTCAGTGGGAACAAGTGTGGGGTTTGGTGTAGGAAGCAGGAGTCGTTAGAGAAGAGAGCAAACATTAACACCGAATTCCTTACACACGTCCCCGCTGGGCTGCTTCAGAAAGCTCCGAATTTGTAAGTGACAAATTGTGACACCTAGGGAAAAAAGTCATCATGTCTACATCAAATGTGCCGCAATCATAAACGTCGCAGTTCAAAATAGTGACCGTCATTATCAAACTTTTTTTGGGGGGCTGTAGGATGAAAACCTTCTGGAACACATCCTAATGTGTACTAAGGAACCCAAGCACCTGGCAGACATAGGGACAATTTCAGTGTGAGTGTGCACTGAGCAGCCATGGCCAGATTGTGCTTCATCTCTGCAATTTAACTTATCATCACCAAGAGCAACAATCTTCAAAACAGAGAGAGACTCTTTAAACCCTTTGTTTTCGTCAAATTTATCTAAAAGGCATAACTTTTCATCAAGGGAACTGAAGACAAGGAAGGCTTCTTTCATACACTTGAATTAAACTTTTTCCCCCTTTTCTTTGCAAGTATCAATAGCTTAAGACAGAAACAGCATATGGGAAACCTAGAAAACCGTTTACACTCAGCAGATATGTCCGGCTGAATTACCGGAGCCCACCTCAGCGGGGGTTAAACATTAACAGGTGCAAGGAGAGACTTTGTTAAAACACTGCTTCCTATGACTTCATCTCACAAAGAGTGAAGGTTCTTGTATATTCTATATCCCCCTACCGTGCACCAATGCCTTTTCCCTCCCCTATTCATTTCAGCAGCTCTGTCTTCTCCACTCCCTTCCCCATTCCATTGCCCACCCTCACCCAAGAAAAGAGTACTCAGCTCTCCCTGTCAGCATGCCGCACTACACTCTGGAGCGGTCCCTGCTTGAGACGGTGATGTCATCATTGTGTATCCTAATCTAGAAGGGGCAGATACGGAGTCCATCTGTCCCCATCACTCTGGTCTTTCCTGCAGACGCTGCGCAAACGTCACTGATTGGTAAGGGCAGGCTCTCGGGGAGAAAGCTGGTGACCATCACTGTATGTGGGATGCTGGTTATGCGCGCCCCCTCTTGTCTAGGTGCAGTTCTACCTTCACAGTTTCTTAAGCAGTGGGGGTTCAGGACATATTAGGCAGGTTAAAAAAAAAACTTGCCCGCAACTCAACTAGCAACTCCTTACCAAGCTAACTCCAAAATATACCAGGCACCTACCTTTACAAAGTTTTAGTTTGCTCCTTCCTCTCCCCTTTTTCTCTTCCATCCCTCCCCCCACTACTTCCCCATCTTTCCCTCAGTAATGGTGGTGGTGGTCAAGGTCCAAAAAAGAGACTTCCCTAAGAACCTAATGAATCTATGAGGCAGTGGACATTTGAAGAAACTTCCTGAACTAAGGTAAGGTCAATGCTTCATCTCAGAACGATCCTCTAAACTAACTGGATTATTTTCAGAGGATGGAACAAAGGCTAATAGAGGCTAAAATATTCCTCCTTAGTAAGAAGAAGAGGGGAGCCCCTCTCCCACCCTAAGTACTGTCTTCATAAACGGACCTCTACATAGTTGGGAAGGGTGGCAGGTGGGGGAGGGGGAGTGGGCATCAAGGGAACAGGAAAAGGGCTGGGACTAGCTCTTGTGGTTGCTGCCCTCAAAGAGTTAATTTCCAGTGTAATGGTACGGGAGCTTTCTCCTCGGCCTCCTGGGTGGGGGTCAGGGGAGGCCCTGGGGCAAATGCGTGGGGTTTCATGCCGCTGACAGTGGATCAGACAGTACCGCCGGTCTGGCTAGCATGGATTGCTTGTGTTGGAGCGAGCGTGCCAGGGCAGGCATTCCATACAAGCGGTCATAGCATTCTGCATTCTTGGAAGGGACCATCACTTAACAGGAACGTGGATGGCTTTGTTATGTCTTATCTCCTCATCTGCAGTTGGAGCTTTTCCTTCCTTCTGCAGGTGCTCTCATTTCCTTCATTATTTGTTTATTAGAAAATCTTGTGGCCTTCCAAAGTCATTCTTATGCTAAGGAAGGTCGAATGTGATAACATATTTGTGTTGGCCAAGAGTGAGGACATAGCAAATACCGAAAGTCACATAATCATGAGTATAACTGAAAGTGGTGCTTCACGGGTAAACAAAAGCTCCCTGCCCCCACGGGCGGGGGGGGGGTGTCACAAAAGTTTCAAAAGCACAGGGAGAAGGCTATGGCTACAAATCTGGTTGCTTGAACGCCGTGGCAATTGTAGCTGGAACTATTTTTGAGCTTTAATTCAGGGATGCTATGGGTCAGACGGCACTTAGGTCAAAAGAACGCGGGAGAAGATCTAGGCTGGACCAAGCTTTCCACGTGGGAAAGAAGTTCTCCATTCATTGAGATCCCTGAAGGCTAGAGGAAAGACAAAGCAAAACTGAGAGGTGGGCCAGACAAGAACCTACTTTATTCATGTCTCCAAGAGCTAAAGGAATATAAAAGCAGACCAACAGAGACAGCACGCAATCTCTCAGGCCAGGCACTGTTCAGATGACTTTCTTCTTTCTCACACATCCTCTACACATTACGGTGACAGTATAAGCCCACATTTCTCTGCAATTATAGGGATCTTATATTGCTAGACTCCAAGAATCTCAGAGTAAACATCGATTTTTATCATTGCTTTTACCATGAAATTTTTTAAAAAATTGAAATAAATTACTGTCATTTGAAAATATCTTTCCTGAAGTTCTAACCTTTTATCTATTGACCCCCAGTACATTAAGGGCCATTCATCTGAGCACTATTTTTTATAACCTGACTTGCTGCCAAATATACTGAAGATAAGAGTAAAGGTCACATAAAATATGCATTATAGTAAACAAAAGGATGGTAAAGAAAAATAAGGAAAGAGGGAAATACGGAACAGGGCATAAATTGTAAGCAGGAAGGTGGCCAGGGCACAAAGTATATGCCGTGAAGTCCTGCACATCTGCTCAGGGTCAGCCAGGATTTATTTCAATGTTTTCCAGCTGCCAGCAAGAGAAGGAGACTGTGAATGGCGACTCAGCTGAGAGGGTCCAGGCACTAAGAACAAACCGACTGTTTCAGAGAAGCAAAGTTGTTTGCAAGAGTAAGAGCCCAGGACACTCCTCCCGGGAAGCCTCAAAGAAATAGACTCTGTGTCTGGTAACAAGCACTGTCCTGAGCTCATTCATTCATTCATCAGATCTCTGCTGAGCACCTACTAAGCGCCAGGCAGTGGGTGGGGAGCTGGGGCCATAGAAGGGAGCAACCCGAATGGTCCTGCCCTCTCGGCAATGGAAGTCTCCTGGAAGAGAAAGACATTTACTAAGTCATCACAGAAACTCATATACATGCACAGCTGTATATGGGGCAGAAAGCTGGAAGAGCATCTAATGAAGAGACTCTGACCTCACAACGCTCTTCGGGGAAACCTGGCATTGGGTTTTGTGGGCCTGTTGGAGTCACCAGTGTCTCACCTCCCATGTTATTTTGAGAGCAAAAGCACAGAACGTTTGGATTATGGAAGGCTCAAATTAAGTAGTGTCTGCGAAAGGCTTTGAAAATTACAAAGCACTATGTAAATATAAGGTATTTGGGGTTTTTTTAACTTTTAAAATACTTTACTGGAATAGAATATATATAACGTAATATTAGCATGTTTCAAACAAAAATTTCAAGTGGCTTTTGTGTGTGTGTGTGTGTGTGTGTGTGCATTTGAGTGAAGTTGACACACGTTACGTTAGTTTCAGATGTACAACATAGTGATTTGATAGCACTGTGCGTAATGCTGTGCTCAACTTAGCTCCCGTCTGTCACCGTACGACACTATTCCAATACCATTGATTATATTCCCTATGCTGCGCTTTTATTCTCCTGAGTTTTTCATCCCATAACTGGAAGGTTGTACCTCCCACTCCCCTTTAAATACAAGGTATTTAAATTAGGGGAAAAAATTGTTCTTTACAGCTTATGAAGAAGTAACTGAATGAGTAGAATGTTATATAATTCTGATTAACTATAATTAATTATGGTAATTTAATCATTGTAATTTGGTGATTCTAAATAAGTAAAATAACTGTATAAATGTTACCTAAGCAGTGGAAAGCAATCATAATTCAGCTTTTTAATCATCTTGACCATGGATTTAGAAGTATGCCAATAGTACTTGCTAATATGTGGTTACAAAATAAATCAGCTTCTAGTTTTTAAATTGTAAACTGATACATCAGTTTAATCTATGATTGTTTTGTCACACTAATGAGTCCTATATATTCAAAAATGGTTTGTACAACAGCAAAGAGCTCCAATTTATGATTTTACCAAAAACCTTATTTGAACAAAATAAAAAATATTTTTTCTCTATTCCGTCTTCTGCTTACTAACAATGACCTGCCTTTTCTAAAGTTACAGAGTTCAAGTGTCTGAAATTTGGATAGTGCTTTTACAGGTTAAAGGTCAAGGTCAAACAGCTGGTAAGTAGCAAAGCCAAGAAGATGGGGCCACCTGAGCTTTGGGAGGAAGATGGTAGAAACCGTAACACTCCGTAAACCACCTACAAAACTACCCAGGACGGATGTCATCCATAAGACATACCCATTTGCTCCAACAACGGGAGTAAAAGACAGAAGCTGGGACAGTCTCCCCCGAGTACAGACCTCACTGCCATCTAGCATGAAGTACTTGGACTAGAGTCCTTTAACAGAAGGATTCGGGATTTCGTTTCGTGGCTTACGTGCGCCCTGAAGTGCTTTGTTCATCGTCCGTTTGGCCGCAGGAGCTCCACCAAGGTCTCACCCAGATCTTTGTCACACGCTGTGAGAAAGTAAGCACCAGTCACAGCACCCCGGCTCATCTTCCCCCTCCCCACTAAAACTCCTGGGGGTGCCTTCGCGACGGTCCAGATGTACGTGGGGTTGGTCACAGGATGGAAAAGAAGATGAAAAGAGCGGCCTAGCACAGTGAAACCATGAGGCATGTATAAATCAGTCCCTCTGTCAAAACAGCAGCCTCTAGTCCTTTTGTGGGGGTTTCCATACTTGTCTACTTTGTTTGGAAACACAACTAGAGAAGAACAAGGTCACAGAGAACCAAAAGTCTTGAATGAAAAGCCAAATCGTTCCAGTCCCTTCTGGTTGCATCTGTTCCTTCCTCCAGATGGGCAGTAACTTCAGCAGACATTTCAAATCCACAGCTAGATGGAAGGAAAGCTTCCACACTGACCAAGCAGGGGACCAGGTAGGGTGCAGGGACCTGCCCCACAGAAAAAATGCAGAGATTGCTTCCAGACTTCAGCTATGAGATGCTGCGAGCCACCAACTTCAGGGCTGGTTTGATAGAAGTGACAAAAGGACAGGGTCTCGAGGGAAGATTTGGGGGTTTGCTTTCATTTCTACAGCTTCTTTTTGTCACCAAACATTTCTTGTTTGATGTACAAGGCACTGAGCTAGAGGCTAAAGGGAATCCTTAGAAACCAAAAAACAGTGGAGCACGTGGGTGGCTCAGTGGATTAAGCATCCGACTCTTGATTTCAGCTCAGGTGGTGATCTCAGGGTTGGGAGATTGAGTCCCAGGTTGGTCTCTGCACCGTGGCATGGAGCCTGCTTGGGGTTCTCTCTCTGCCCCACCCCCCTCCTCCTGCTTGTACCCTCAGGTGCTCTCACTCTGAAAGATAAAAAAATTTTAAAAATAAATAAAAGGGTTTTAAAGAAACGGAAAACAGTGCCCGTACTCACAGAGGGCAGTCTTGCCCTTTAACACCCGTCCTGAAATCTCCAAACGGAGAGTCCAGAGGTGCCCTTGAGAACTAGGGATTCTCAGAGGTGACCCTGCTTCTAGCTCATGGTAAGCAACAGTAATTACAGCCACGTAGCATAATCTCCTCCTTCCTTCCTATTTTTCCTTTTCTAGGTGATCCTAAAGGATTCAGGAGCTACTTACTGATAGAATTTATAGAGGCAAAGAAAGTTTCTGTATGGGACCTTCAGGGAAGGGAGAAAAAAAAGCCTTGTTCTATTTCTTTCCCTTTAGCTGTAGTTAAGGGTGTCGGCTTGCAAATGAGGCCCACCTGAGCTTGAATCCCTGTTCTGCGGCTCTCTAGCCTGTAAACCTGGATACGTTTCTTAACCTCTCCAGGAATTCTCCTCTGTAAAATGGAGTAAGAATCAAAGTAGCGTCAATGGTTGTAGGGAAGAAACGAGATGAGTCAAGTGAGCGCCAGTGATCCGATGACGTCATCAGCACCGGCACCCTCATCTGCCCCACGCAACCTCCATTCGCTCACCTGATGCTGTTAAGACCCAAACACAGCCGATGGCCCTACCAACTACTGCGTCGATTCCTTCCTATAAGGCAACCTTTCCTCAAGCACAGCTCATGCGTTTTGGAAAAGGTCTGAGAAGTCAGTATTTTCCCTCAAAGAATCTTGATGGTCTATGTATTCTCTGCCCTCTCGGCTACCACGTTCCAGCTGGAAACATGCTTCTTAGGATCCGTGTGAAGAATGAATGATACGTGGGAATGCACTGTTATACTGGATTATAGATTATAAGGCTTCTCCACAGCGGCTGCTTCATGCGGTTCTTGCAACAATCCTCTGAAGCGGGGAATTCTCCTTAGGCCATGCAGAGAGATTTCATGACTTGCCCAAAGTCACACTGCTGGCAGATTGCAGAACCAAGAATGGAACACAGGTGACCCCAAGCCCAGCTTTTCCATAACAGCCTGAGGGGTCAGAGACGGGCTTCTCAGGTTCCTCATCTGCAGGAGGGCCCGCGGCACACAAATGCTCAAGGAAACCCCTGGGTCCCTAATGAACCCGCTAGAATCCAGGTGTTGTGGGCGCTGCTTACAAAACAGACCTATTTCTCTTGAGTAAGGGAGTAAGGCATCTCAGCAAAAACACATTTCACCGTCCCCTCCAACCCAGGCCCCATCCACATGGAATGCCTGGAAGAGCTAAATAAACAGATTTAACTGACTTACATGTTTTCCTTGCCAAACATTATAAAATGAAGTAATGGGTAACCTGCATTAATTCTGCTGGATTCTCAGACTTTCCTTTCTCCCCCTGAGGAATGGAAAATTATTTGAACGAGATGGGAAACCAGCTTTTCCTCTCTCTCCTTCAAAACTTCTCAAAACACATTACTATGCAACTGGAAGCCATTCAATTCAACTAAGTCATTAAGTTAAATCATCTGCACACATTTTCTCAGAAGGATGAGTTTGCATGGTGGACTGATTTCATAGAACAGTTGCATGTAAACATCTCCAGGGAAAACCAGATGTTGGTGACACACCAGTACCTAGTTAGTCCTACAAAGAGCATGGCACAGGTTCTGGACATCATCTTTCCAGGAATCCTGCAACCCAGGGTGGAACTGCACTCCAGACCCCAGCTGGTGGGCAGTTTTTTTTCCCCTCCTCCACTAATGCTCTTTGCTCACAGCTCTATAGCACTGAGAGCAAAGGAGGCAGGCCAGGCCACCCAGTGTTGCCCAGCGAAGATCTCTGGAAATCCCAGGCCTGAAATTCAACAGAGCCACAAGACCCCTCAAGGGATGGGAGAATAAAACCCCTGGACCCACTACATCGCTCAGGGAGGTGGGCCCAGAGAACAGAGGGCCCACTGGGAACAAAGGCCGAGTAATTATGGGTCCCCGAAGGCACAGGCCTGGAGAGCCTTCAAAACAAAGGGAAGAAGGGAAGGGAGGGAGATGTGGCTAAAAAGACCCTGGCCAAGAACTCAATAATGAAGTTACTTAATTACTTATTACGTGTTTTACTAAAGACTTTATGTATCTTTGCGTGTTATATAGGTCACAGTAAACATACAACACAAAGGAGGGGCGAACTGTAAGGACTTAGTCTAATTAGTGAAAAAACATTACACAGCTGACCCTGTAAATATTCGCTTTAAAATCCAAAACTTAAAAAACATGTTACAAATGTCTTCCAGGGGCTGCCAGGCTAGAACAATAGGCCACCAATATAGCATTCCTTTACCACTGTTTGCAATTGAGTAGGGGAGCACAGCGTTTCCAAGAGAGGATGGCCTCGGTATCTGGAAGCAATAAGCGATGTGTTGAGGTTTCAAGGTACGTTAAGAACTCAGATGCCCTGGGAACCAAAACAGGGTCCCAGAAAGTTGAGTGATGTCAAGATTTTTCAGTGGTGGCAATTTCCACCCTTACATTAAAGGCACGGTAACACCATGTTTTAAAGACTCGATATCTGTTGTGATGCATAAAAAAGAAGCCAATAAAGTTAACCGATCTATAGGTCTAGTGCTGTGGATGAAGAGAAGTAGAAGCCATCAGCTCCACACTGAAAGAGCTTCTAAGAATAGTAAAGCAAACCTAGGAGAATAGCGTGCTGCCTCTGGTGACCTGGTGACGTACCTCTCCACCCCCAAGTCCAGTCCTCGGTTCCTGACCTGTGTGTGAAGACCACCAAAAGCAAATCGCTGTTATTTCCGCCTTCCTCTCTGTCGCTGTAAATAACAATAATAACTTCGGCTCAGTGAGGCAATATGCTTTCTCCCCCATTCTTTTCACTTCTAGTAGAGATTCCGATAAATGGAGGAAAGCCGACGTATGTTCAAATAAGTCACAACACAGATAACCAAGACGCCTAAGGAATAAAACAAAACAAACAAATCCTGATTGAGCGAAGAAGCCATGAGTATCCAAAGCAACAAAGGAGACTCTGCCTTATAAGAAACTTACATTTTCAGACATCTTGCAGCAGAAGACTCAGCCCGTACAGCAACTTTGCTTGGCCATACACAGTATGATTTCAGATCCTTGTCACCTGCCTAGATGCGAAGAGTCACAGGAATTAAGCTGCACAGTAAAGGAAGACATTTGTACCTGTAAAATTTAAGGGGGGGGGGGCGTGTGTACCCAGAGAAAATTATAATTTTAACTCAAGGTCAATGTCTCTGGCAACTATAATACTAATAATTGCTCGCCCTTACTGCAAAGTAGAGTCTGTAACAAGATTTTGAAGAGAAAAAGAGGAGGAAAAAAGAGGAGGAGGAGAAGGAGGAGGGACAAAATGATTTTTGAGTTTGACTTTGTGCCAAGCCCTATTTTTTGCATTTGGCTCCTCTGAAGGCAAATAGTTTAATTTTATAACTATTCTTATCTTATTTTACAGATGAGGACACTGAGATTTGGAAAACGGAGCTAATTTGCCCATAGCGGCCACACTAGGAAGCAACTTCCTCTCCCTTTAAGTGGCGTTCCCTGACCCCCATTATCTGGCTGCTTCTTCCACCACCCACGGGTACTGCGGCACATTGCCCTTCCTCCAAAGATACACAGGCTCTTTGACATGTCTGCCTCCCTCCCTCAGCTGCTCTCCTCTCTTGAAATGCCAGTCATATGATTCCCTCCCTCACCGCCCCTCGGGCCCCTGCTGTCCGCTGTGCCAGGCACCACGACCCCAAGCTAGGCTTTCTCCCAAGGGTCCGATCTTCAGCCCTCCTCTCTCTCGCCTTGGCTGAGACACAAATAACAAAGGCCAAGACCAGGGGCAGGGGTAGTTGCTAGGAATGCCTGGGCAAGACATCAAAGCATGGTCCATGAGGCCAAAGAGAAGTCAGGGGCATGGCCAGAGAGCACAGAAAACCTCAGAGGGAATTCACAGACACCACTGCTGCCCC
>NW_024425008.1:41255006-41260711 GCF_017311325.1 Ursus maritimus
GTCTGCAGAAAACAGCTGAGCAGCTTATTTTTTAAAGGAAGGATGAGGGAGAGGGAGGGCAAATGAAGAAAAAGAAGAAAAGAAGGAAGGAAGGAAGGAAGGAAGGAGGGAAAGAAGGAAGGAGAGGGGGGAAAGGTTTTCCAGGTCCCACCTCTGGACATTAGTCACCAGGTTTGAGGTAAGGCCTGGTCTGAACTGCTACCAGCCAAGTCTGAGACCCAATGCAAGCGGACCCAATGCATGGAGTCCAAAGTCCTCGGACAAATCGGAGATCAAAGCTTGAGGGAATTACCAAGAAGGCAAAGTATTAGAGCCATAACAGGCCTGTGATCTTCCAGGACACTGATTTCTTAGTCCACTCCTTCTAAAGGCCCAGGGCCCCGGGTCCTGCCATTACTTCCTCCATGATCCCACCCACTTCGACAGTTGTCAGTTTGGGTAGTGCAGAAGCTCTAAGAGGAGGCCGTGGCAGAAGGCTGCCTCTCGTGAGGACAAGGATGTCACAACAGTTTTCTGAGCTTCAGGCCAACGCCCCTCCCAAGCCACCAGATGTTGCGACTGGACTCGTGCCTGCAAGAGTCCAGCACGGCTGGAACTGGGTTCTCAGACTCCCCATTCATCTCGTGGAGCGGAGGACGACGGAACGCGGGACCCTGCGGGCAGCAGGTGGGCAGGGCTGCAGAGCGGTCAGGTGCTGACCTCGGTCTGCGAGGTGAAGGGCTCAGAGTAAAAAGCAAGCACGAAGCCAAAGCACTCTGTCCTCTTCCTCTGGTCTGCTTTCCTTAAGGCAGGTTTCTGTTTGTATCTTGCCCAGTTCTTTGTCTTAAATGGGAACTGTCAGAGCTCCGTCTTTGAGGGTAACCTCGCGTCAGTTCTGGTCCTCACTGAGGGAGCAAAACACCACGGTCTGCGTGCGGCGTGTGAACTCGGCATTTGGCTGTTCCTCCTGGCCTGGGTCACTGAAGACCTGCTGGAGTTCTTGGGAATGTTTCATCATCCTCCCAAACGCTTAGGTTCAGAAGCAAATAAATCCAATTCATTAGATCAGCCAGGCACGAGACACCCCGGGGAAATTGCTGCTGCGAACACGGGACAATTGTCTGGCATTTTCTGGGACTTGTCTGTTTACTCCAACCCTCTATTTGTCTCTGCTTTTATTCCACTTCCGGTGGAGCCTCATATCGGGCATCTGGAGCAAGTTTAAAAATTCAGGGAGGCACCTCCTCAGATAACTAGACTTTATTTCTTGCTAACCTAGGTAGCAGCAGACTTGCCAGTTCAAGTTCTCTAAGGGAGCTCCGGACTCCGGTGAGGCAGTCCTCTCCGTTCCTGATCCACCCCTCCGGTGCTGCTCTGGGGTGAATCTTCAAGTCTCCCTGTACTAAACCCTGGGAGATGGGTCATTGTCCTTTCTGCTCTGGGACCCCCTCTGGGGCCTGAACCCTGGAGCATGTGGTTTGCAAGGACCCCTTCTTAGACACCCGCTAGGACCTCACCCCCCATTGTGTCTCCAATCCTTCCTTCCTCACTGTTAGATGAAGTCATATTTCCTTTAGAGCTGGAAACCAGCCATCGTTCCCAATTCTGTGGCTCGTGGTAAAGGCTCTGTGCTCTTAGTCCACCGGGCTTTTGATATTAAAAGCAAAGTGTCTGCAATTCAAAATCCTTACTTGTTCCTGCAAGGGCCCAGTTCTGAATTGAAAGCTGAGACAGCTTGGGTATGAAATCTAGAACTGTTGATTTTTTTTTCAGCAGATAGTTCCTGAGGGCCTGCTCTACTCCATTCGTAGGATTAGATGTGCACATGTGATTCAAACAGATCCCTGCCCGTCTGTTCAGCATGTGGTCCAGGGATCAGCAGCACGGGCATCATCGGGGAAATAGCCAAGACAAAGCATCTCAGATCTCACCCCAAGGTTTCCCGCATTTTCACAAGATGCCCAGCAGATTCGGGTGCAGATGGACATCTGAGGGGCAGATGGACATCTGAGGGGCACTGGCCTCTTGCCCTGTTCCCTAGCCCACAGTATATACCTGTATTTGACAGATTCGAAAAAGAAGCCCCCAAAGAGGTAAGAATGCCCCCTGGAAGCACCAGGTTCGGAGAAGACACTAACGCTTCCCCACACCCTTCCCTGCCCCATCTGCCTTGGCGCATTATTCTCTGGAAGGTCTACACATTTCAGTGTCAGGTCCTAAGCTAACCCAGGTCCCAGACCCCCATTCTTGCTCCATCCCTCTCCAGTTCTATTAAACACAAGGCTGTGTGCAGAACAGAGTGCTCTGGAAGGCTTTGTTGGTGCCAAATGAGGCCCGATGTAGCATCTGTAAAGGAAGTGCTTTCCAAAGCCTATTTTAAATGTGTTTATTTATTTCTAATCCATAAACATTTTGAGTGCTCACCACATGCAAAGCCCTAGGCTGGATGAATCAGGGAACACAAAGTGGAATATAACAACCTTGGGACATACCCTGAGCTTGCAATCTGGGTTGGGGAAACAGATACTATTAATGTATAATTTGGGGTGGCTTTAATGGAGATTACGTTGAGTTTTATTTACTTTACTACAGAGTAAACACTTACAATGTTTATCCCTAAAAGTACCATTAGGGCAATCAGTCAGTCACACTGGACTGTCAATACAAATATGGAGAATCAGTTTTGAGGTTAAACCAAGCTGGAGTATAACTTTCAGAAAAGAAAATTATTCACCATGATCAAAATATTTGTTAGGAATATTTCAGTAAGGTGATGCATTCTGAATGAAAGAAAGACTATTTATTACTAAATCTAGTGGGTTCTGTTGTTGTTGTTTTAGTTGCTCTTGGGGTTGGAAATGGGATATATTCTGGCTAACCTAATATCCTGGTAAACCAAGGGTTATTATATAGGAAATGTGAAAACAAAGTCAATGAGATTGAGTCCACAAAAAATGTATGAAATCCAGGTTCAGGACTTTTTTTCTCTTTTTTTTAATGTAGGCTCCACACCCGGCATGGAGCCCAATGTGGGGCTTGGACCCATGACCCTGACATCAAGACCTGAGCTGAGGTCAAGAGTCAGAGGGTCAACTGACTGAGCCACCCACATGCCCCCAGGTTCATAATATTTTATTTATAGTTTATATATCATATTGAAGAGCAAAAATCCATAATCCTAAACCTATCTTGACTGCCATCCTCTTTTAATGTACTTCTTAAAGCATTTTGAAATATTATAATATTTCAGGGTCTTTTTAAAAAATATTAAATATAACTAAAATAATCTTATTTTTTAAATGATTTATCTTTCAATTATTTGGTGTCTAGAAACTGAGACTATATTAAACTGCAACTTACCAATAAGAAACTACTATTTTGGTGACCAATAACTATACAAATGCCAGGAAACAAACTATATTCCAAATGAAAAAGTATTCCTCATCTTTAATTCACAAAGAAACAAGCTTTCCAGAAACAAACAGGAACAAAATCAATGACTAACTTTTGTAGTTAAATTGCATCAAGAAAATGGGAGAAATATTTTCAAGACTGTAATTATAGAAACAAGCAGGAAGATCCAGAATTAGAGATATGCCAAGAAAAATCTTCAATCCTAAATTATTAGCAAAAATTCCAAAGAAACAACACTAATTATCTAGAGATTACTGGTTGCAAGTCATCGGTGACAGTAATATGTATCTTCAAAGAGAAGGGTAGGAGAATTTGTTATTAATTATTAAGGGGGACTGATCTCAAAGAAGAATCCTTAGAAATAAAGATAAATTTTCTATGCCGTATAGTTCCTATTTCCTTAAAGCTAGAAAAAAATAACGTTAAAGTTGGGGGAAGAAAATCCTTATGATCAAAATGAGGAAATTTAAAGTTATATAAAGACTGTGGACTTGAATGTTGCTAAGAGGGGAGACAGTAGATTTTAAATGCTCTCACCACAGAAAGGACATGGTAACTATGTGATTGAAAGGAAGCAGTTGCTAATTTTATGTTTGTAATCAGTGTGCAATTTATAAATGTATCAGATCATCAGGTTGTACCGCTGAAACTTGCACAATGCTATGTAACAATTATATCTCAAAAAGTTGGGGGGCACCTGGGTAGTGCAGTCGTTAAGCGTCTGCCTTCAGCTCAGGGCCTGATCCCGGCGATCTGGGATCGAGCCCCACATCAGGCTCCTCTGCTGGGAGCCTGATTCTTCCTCTCCCACTCCCCTGCTTGTGTTCCCTCTCTCACTGGCTGTCTCTCTGTCAAATAAATAAATAAAATCTTAAAAAAAAAAAAAAAAGTTGGGAGAAAGGGGTACCTGGGTGACTCAGTGGGTTAAGCGTCTGCCTTTGGCTCAGGTCATGATCCCAGGGTCCTGGGATCAAGCCCCATGTAGGGCTCCTTGCTCAGTGGGGAACCTCCTTCTCCCTCTCCCCCTGTTGCTCCCCCTGCTTGTGTTCTCTCTGTCAAATAAATAAATAAAATCTTTCAGAAAAAGAAGTTGGAAAAAAAGATAAATCTCATGGCAGTCCTCCAAAGGTCTGCCCTCAAAAAGGCTGTATTTTTTATATTTCTTTCATAAATGAGTTTTTCACCTTACAATTTTTTTATTTTGATTACACACACGCACACACACACACACACACACACACACTGACTGGCGTAAGTTAGGTCAACTTCCTAATGTCACTGCCTACAATCAAATATTTGATTTTTAAATATAAAATGTGATGGCCCTCCTGACAACACAAAAGTAGCAAAAATATTGTTTTATATGATTTTAAAGTTTCTCTCTTCATTTAACTTTTTAAAAATATAATAACATTAATCTTATATTTTTAATAAGAAGCATGGATTCACGCTTAGGGTGAAGCATACTTTTGAAACTCTTGAAACAACACAAAATAATAAAGAGGTTTTTGTTATATGCTGAAATCAGCAAAGATTGTGATAGGCATATTGCTTTCACGCAGGGAACCTCAGAGAGGGGGGGAAGTACAATTTTTAAAAGTTAGAATTATCCCAACTATGGTGACAGGATCAGAGAAAAGTGAGCTTTCTCACAGCCCCTGCCTACGGTTCATTGTACACCAGCCACGGTGGGAGGGAGGGACCTGCTGCTCTTGCCAAGACTTACTCTCCCCTGCAGAGGAGGGGCCTTTTCCTGATTGGTCCGCCCAGAGGGCGTGCCTCTTTCTGATCCACCTGCACAGACCAATGATTCCATATAACCTTGGACAAGTAGCTCACTCTTCCGAGACACGAAACCCTCTGTCTCCACCCCCACCTCCACTTCACCTCCTTCCCCCCACCATACCTCCTTTGTAAAATGAAGTGTTTGGAGCCTGTGATCACCAAGATTCGTTCTGGCCCCAAATTCTATGACCCTATAGTCTTGTCTCTGTGTAATTTTCCCTTTCTCATCTGTTCGTCGTGGGTGATGGTTCGTATGAAAATATTGCAGGCGTAATGCTGACCCTTATTTTCAGTCTCAGATTAAGAAATGGCTAGATGCCAATGCATCTCATTAGCATGTCTCTCTCCCCACTGACATTGTAAGCTCCTCTACATTTAGGGAAGTGTCCGGCACATAGCAGATTTCGAATAAACATTTAATTGTTTAGATGAGAGAAGTATCTTGCCTGTTGATCAGATTTCTTTTTACAGGCCTCCTACATTAAAAATCGAGAGTAGTGATATTATATATATTATATATATATATA
>NW_024425008.1:41260721-41271236 GCF_017311325.1 Ursus maritimus
TATATATATATATAATATATATATTTCTATATTTTTGGCTCGCATTATATTTCTATTGTTCTATATAATAGCACTATTCTCAATAAATGCACTTAAAGAGAAAGGTGAGATGCCTGGGGCCGTGGAGATCTAACTTGTAAAGAACTCGGCAGATACTCAGCTATCAGAAAGAACGAGTTCTCAACATTTGCTACAACATGGACAGCACTGGAGGAGATAATGCTAAGTGAAATAAGTCAAGCAGAGAAAGACAACTATCATATGATTTCTCTCATCTATGGAACATAAGAACTAGGATGATCAGTAGGGGAAGAAAGGGATAAAGAAAGGGGGGGTAATCAGAAGGGGGAATGAAACATGAGAGACTATGGACTATGAGAAACAAACTGAGGACTTCAGAGGGGAGGGGGGTGGGGGAATGGGATAGACCGGTGATGGGTAGTAAGGAGGGCACGTATTGCATGGTGCACCGGGTGTTATACACAACTAATGAATCATCGAGCCTTACATCGGAAACCGGGGATGTACTGTATGGTGACTAACATAATATAATAAAAAATCATTAAAAAAAAAAAAAAAGAACTCGGCAGAAGCTGTAACCAGTGTCCTGATGCTGTCTATACCGGTTGTGTTCGACGTGCACGTGTGTGTCTGTGTGTGTGTGTGGTGTCTGTCGTACCAAGGCTGTGTCCTGACTGGGACAGGCAGCTTCTCAGGGTTCCATCCCATAAGCCTAACCATCAGTAGGAGCTATTATTTTAAAGATAAATACCCGAGGACCAAGGTATTGGTGATGGCATTTATCGAGGCGGGCTGCTTTGCTGAGAGGTACTTGTGACATCCAGTAACTGAAAAGTTTTGGGGCTCATAATCCAAAATCAGTTTTTAAATCTTCTCCATTGTCACCACACACGACCCCCTTTATACATAGAGTGCACACTGTGTGTGGTTCTCATGACCCTCTTTNACATGCCTTCACCATTCTTTTCAACTTGACTTTACCCACCCAAAAATCTACAGTGGAGAGGTAGATGGGGCCTTCCCAGAACTATAGACTTCCCAAGCTAATGTTCTTCATTTTCTGCCCTCAAATAGCCTGTGGGTCAGCTTCATAGTAGCTTTTACAGAGAGTCTGTCCTCCTCTCCTCTGGTCTCATTTCTCTCTCATCATTCTTTCTGGAATCCAACCTCCTGAGGGCTGTTAGTAAAATATGGACATAGTTCTGGAAATCGACAAGCAGTTGGGAGTGTGGGACTCTGATGGAAACAATCTGAAAGAGAGGGGCAAAGTGGGAACAACTCCCAGCACTTTGCACCATAGAGAGGTCAGAATGTGGGCTACAAATCAAATTTGTCCTTGGCTGGATCCACAATTATAAGATACCTGAGCCCAAGGGCTTTAGAGCATCTGTCTGCCATTTGAGCCCAGAACAAGCCGCCTGGATATTGAGACTGGTCCTCCAATTAGCAACAATTGAGCTCAGGATGAGAGCTGTGCTATCCTTTTTCCTCTCCTCAATTTTGTTATTCTAGCAGCTGTCATCACCATTCACATCCACTCACAGACTGTACATAGTAAAGGAGCTCCATTCAAGTTTTGTATCCAGTCTACTTTGCAGCCCAGCTAATGTGAATTTATGGAAGCCAATGGTAAATATAAATGCGAGCTGCATTCCCACTCACCATGGGATGTTAGTAGATATTTACATTTAGAAGTTTAACACATCTTGGCCTTAATCCAATATTCTCTAACATTCTCTAAACAGCCCCAGTTTACTAAACCCTACGGTTAGCATGTCTAAAGAGAGGACCAAAGCGGGAGACGTTAGGAAGCAGTTATAAATATAAACCACCTTTGAAGATTTACACAGGGCTTTTGTTAGTAAATCTAGAGAGCTGTGTACGCAGGAGCTCCATTTTTGGAGCTCTGTACGCTTAGAAATGAACAGAAGCATTCGGGGAAATCACCTGTTTTGTTGGCTTCCGCCTCCACGCCCACCCTTTCCAACTTTTGAATTAAGAAAGGAAGGCGGCCAACCAAGAGCCAAATGCAGTTGTAACTGCATTACTTTTCAGTATTAACCACCAGGAAAACACTCACAGAGAGGGGGAAAAAAAATAAATAAAACCCCTGGGCATATCAGTTAGTATTTCAGCTTTTTCCCCAAATGAGCTTAAATCGTTAAACCAAATAAGCACACTTTAGTCATCAATATTTAAGGTACACGAAACACCACCTCTTCAAGGTTGTTTGGCAACTCTCAGACCTTCGTTTCTCCACCTAAATTTTATAATATATAGGTCAATTTTTACCCCCCAAGATCCGATTAGAATCGTGATGGGGCTTACCCTGGCTCTAGAGACCAATCTGCAGAGGGCTGGCAGCTAAACGGTACTGGACTTTCAACCCCGGGGCGTGGCTGTAAGTCTCCGGTATCTGACGCTTTGTCAATTTTAGTTCAGCAGTGGTTGTAGTTTTGCAGAGTAGAGGTCTTCGTGCCTTTCGCGAAATTTATTCCCAAGTATTTTATGCTCTTGAAAGTTAGGGTAAATGGAATTTTTTTTAAAATTTCATTTTTCAATTATTTGCCTGAAAAAAATAAATCAATACGCTGAACCGTCTTGCAATCCTGGAGCGAGGCACGTGTTCCACAATGACCTTCTGGCCCTCCTAGGTAGCTCCAGGACCATCTCCGCCTAGACCCTCACACCTTATTCCTCTATCTCATCTGTAGCTAAATCTTTCCTGGGCACATTTTGCTGATCCAATCTCCTTCCTCCAGTTTGCTGCCAGCTGCTTGAGTTTTTGTTTTGTTTTGTTTTTGTTTGGTGGGAGGGCATACACAGGAATCCTCGGGTCAGAGGGAAAGGATTCAGAAAGCACTGCTGTAGGAAAACAGACGAGTGCTCGTGTAAACAGAGTCCACTGCCTTCCACGGATGCATGCTGGGAATGGATAATGAACTTCGAGAATGTCCTCCCTGCGCCGTGTGCGCGCCGCGGAAAGAGCCCGTTCCCTGTGCCATGTCCAGCGTTAATGAGCCCTCTGCCGCCTCTGTCTGTTTTCTGGCGACGTGATGATGTGATCGTGCATTTGTGTCTGAATCACTAGCCAGGTAGAACAGAGCCAAACATGAAAGGTAAATAATTTCCTCAGGGTCTTGAGTTTACGTTTCAAAAACCAAAATAAGGTTCGTTAACTTTTTCCTAGCAGCTAAGTTTCTCCCGCGGCTGAGTCCGGATCCACCAAGAACTAAGGCAGGGCCCCTTAGATAATAGGGGTAGTGCATTTTAAATGGCATTTATTAATATAACCTTTGCCCAGCTCACTGAGCATTGGTGCAGAAACGACCCTCCTTCCCATTCCCCAACCTGATACACACACACACACACACACACACACACACACACACACACGACACTGAACAGGGCAAGCAGCTTTCTGGGTTCCAGATCTTTCCAGGCCTCACATAGGTAAAAGCTGCCAGAGAAAGTGCTCTCTCTGGGGCAGTTGCTTGAACTTTTTCATCCTTGGAGAGCACCCCACTGCCTTCTCAGTACTCAGCCCTCCACCTTTCCTGCTCGTTCTCGCTCATGTCACAGAGAATCCTCGTCTGCGAACGGTTTCGTTCCCCAGTTTATGTTTGACATCTGTAGTTAATGCTTCTTTCCGCCATCATCTTCACGGCCTACAGAAGTGGAATTATCCCACAATGAGAAGAGATTGCATTTATGTGGCTCTTAAAATGTGCCAGGCGCTCCTCAAATGGTTTTAATAAACCCAGTTCAAGCCTCTGAGCAATACCATGAGATAGATACCAGTTGAGTCCCTACTGGACAGATATGAAAATCAAGGCACAACAAAGTCAAGTAACTCAGCTGAGGTCCCACAGCTGGAAAGTGGCACCACAGGGATTCAAACCCAAGTAATCTGGCCCAGAGTGTTCACTCCTAACCACTACGCATGCTGTCTCTTCCTATGTATAAAAAAGACACTACAAAGCTAATCCAAATAACATTCTTTTATAATCTTCACACTTGACCATTTATATTCATGAGCGATATTGGCGCAGACATCTGGTACCAGCTGTGGAGTCATTACAAATATCTTGGCTATGCGGGGTGTGAGTGAGAACCGACCCTCAGACCTCTCTGTAGAATGCTGAGAGCCCAAATGCGAGAGAGGAAGCAGGAGACAAGAGAAGGAGAGACAGGGAGAGGCATGCAGAGAAAGAGAGACCGGGGTGGAGAGTAATGACCCAGAAACAGAGAGGCTCGTGAGACAGGAATCGGCCAGCAGCCCGAGCGAACAGCAGCCAGAACAATCAAGGAGATGCCCAGAAGGAAACTTGATAAACTTGGGGGAAAGTCCAGCATACACGCAAGTGCGGTGAAGCAGGGAGAACCAAAGGAATGTGCTAGCTGGGCTCCAGGTAAAAGGGGGAACCGCGAAGGAACTCTAAATACGAGAGGGAGCCAGGAAGGAAGCTGGATTTGAGGACAAATATCAACACACTGGTTGTTAGAGGGCTAGCTAAGTGAGGTATCTTCCTGTGCTGGAAATGAAGCTCCCAGAGATACGATATCTGCCTATACGCCTCCGTTCACACGAATGCCCTGGCAGGTGCCTACCCAGGGCGTAGCCAGCTCAGCATTAAAGGCATCGACCCAGTGGCAGCTCACATGCTTCTCAAAGGGGAGAAGACTGCTTTGCTGGCTCTGGTCCCCAAGACCAGACCAAAGTCTGGAGCCTAATGAGGGGCTCGATCTTATCACCCTGAGATCATGACCTGGGCCAAAATCAAGAGTCAAACACTCAACCAACTGAGCCACCCAGGTGCCCCACACTCTTTATTTATGCATGAAAAAGTTCCCTCTGTGTCGATGTCTGTTCTATGAGTTTTGATAAACACCATCACCACAGTGAAGATACAGAAAAGATTCATTACCCCCCAAAATTCTCCCTTGCTGCTCCTTTGCTTAATCTTTCCCTCCACCCCAAGCGTCTGTCCATCACTGGTCTCTTTTGTTCCTATAATGACATCCTTTTCCAGAATGTCATACAAATGGAGGGGCGCCTGGGTAGCGCAGTCGTTAAGCGTCTGCCTTCGGCTCAGGGCGTGATCCCGGTGTTCCAGGATCGAGTCCCACATCGGGCTCCTCCGCTGGGAGCCTGCTTCTTCCTCTCCCTCTCCCCTGCTGTGTTCCCTCTCTCGCTGGCTGTCTGTCACATAAATAAATAAAATCTTAAAAAAAAAATGGAATTACATGGTATGTAGGCTTCTAAGCCAGCCATCTTTCACTCAGCATAATGCATTTGCGATTTATTCATATTTCTCTTGTACCATTAATTTGTTCCTTTTCATTGCTGAGTAATAGCCGTTGTATGGATATACCACATTTATCTATCTACCAGCTTTAACCTTTAGGTTAAAATGTCCATACGGACGTTTGGATTGTTTTCAGGTTTGGGTGAGTATGGATAAAGCAGCAGTGAACATTTGCATGCAGTTTTCACTTTTCTTGGGTTAATATGCCCAAGAGGGATTGTTGGCTTATACGGTAAATATATGTTTAACTTTGTAGGAGACTACTAAACATTTTCCTGGCGGCTGTCCCAATTTGCATTTCTACCAACAACGTGTGAGTTTCAGTAGCTGCGTCCTTGTGAGCATTCGTTATTGCTGGTGGTTGTTGTTTTATTTTATTCTGGTCGTTCAAATACAGGTGAATGGTATCTCGTGGTTTTAATTTGCACTTCTCTAATAACAAAAGATGTCGACTACATTTTCCTGTGCCAATTTGCCATCTGACTTTCTTTGGGTGTCTGCTCAAATCCTTTGCCTATTTTCTTATTAGATTTTTGCATACTTGTAACTGAGTCTTGGAAGTTATTTACATAAGCTGGACCCAAGTTTTTTGTCACATATATGTTTTATAAATACCTTCCCCAGTGTGTGGCTTGTCTTTTTACTTTATTAACAGTTTCAAAGATCAGAAGTTTAAAATGAATTCTATTTCATCAACATTTTTATTTTATGAGAGGGCTTTCCCTATTGTATCTAAAAAATCTGTGCCTAACCCAAGGTCACAAAAATTTTCTTCTGTTTTATTCCAGAAGCTTTAGATTTCACATTTAAATCTAAAATTTGAGCTAAATTTTCATATACTCTGTGACGTAGGGGTTGAGATTCCTATTTTTGCCATGGGTGTCTAATTGTTTCGGCATCATTTATTGGAAATATAATCCTTTCTCCATTGAATGGACTCTGCACCTTTATCAAAATTCATTTGTCACCTTTTCAACAAATGATGCTGGAGCAATTGAACACCCATAGGCAAAAAATAATTATAATAATGGAACATTAACCTCGTACCTTATAAAATATTAATTCAAAATGAATCACGAACTCAAACATAGAACTTAAAACTATAAAATTTTGTGAAAAAGATGTAAGAGAAAAGCTTTGGGATTTAGGGGTAGACAGAGAGTTCTTAGATTAGACTGCCAAAGCTTAATTTTAAAAATGAAAAAATTGGACTTCATGAAAACATGCTTTTGTTATGCAAAAGATTTTGTTAAGAGGTTGAAAGACAATCCTACAGATTGGGAGTAATATTTGCAAATCATGTATCTGACAAAAGACTAATATTTAGAATACACAAAGAACCCTCTAACCTCAAGGGTAAGGGAAAAAAAACCATTAGAAAATGGCCAACAGACTTGAAGAGACATTTAACAAAAGAGGATATATAGATGGTAAATAAGCACATGAAAACCTGTTCAAAATCATTATCCATCAAGGAAATGCACATTAAAACCACAATGAGATTTCACTACACACTCATCAAAATGGCTAAAATAATAAAATAGTGGCACTACCGAAAGCTGGTGAGGATGTAGAGGAACCAAATTACTCAAACACTACTGATGAGAATGTAAGCAGGACTAGAAAACAGTTTAACAGCTTCTTTTAAAAACTAAATATGCAATTATCATATGACTCTGTAACTGCACTCTTGGCATTTACCCCAGAGAAATGGAAATTTGTATTCATGTAAAAACCTATATTAGAATGTTCATTTCAGCTTCATTTGTAATAGTCAAAACTGGAAACACATCAGATGTCCTTCCTGGGTGAAAGGTTAAACAAACTGAGGCTCATCCATACCAAGGAATAGTACTCAGCAACAAAGAGCAACCAAGTATTGATACACAAAGCAACGTGGGTGAATCTCCAGAGAATTATGCTGAGTTAAAAAAAAAAAAAAAAAAGCCAATCCCAAAAGGTTAAATATTATGTGATTCCATTTATATGACATTTTTTAATGACAAAATTATAAAGAGGGTGAACACATAGGGGTTGCCAGAAGTTAAGGATAAGAGTGAGAGGAAGAAATTGGTGTGGTTACAAAAGGGAAACACAGGGGATCCCCTTGTGGTGATAGATCGGTATTTTGTAAGTCCTTTGACTGTGGAGGTAGATACATGAACCTACACATGTGATAAAATTGCACATAGCTAAACGCACGCACACAAGTAAGTAAAACTAGGGAAATCTGAACAAGAGGGATGGATTGACTCGGTGTAATTGAATCAATGACATTACACCATTGTTTTGCAATATGTTATTATGGAGGGAAACTGAATAATGAGGAAGTGGGATTTCTCTATGTAATTTCTCAAAACTGCACGTGAATCTTTAATTATCTCAATTTTTTTTTTGAAAAATCAATTGGCCATATATAAATGTATTCTGGGGTACCTATTTCTGAAATCCCTGTTTTGCTCCCTCTATTTCTATGTCTGTCCTTTCACCAATACCACACTGTATGATTACCGCAGCTTTGTAATAAAGCTTGAATTCGGGTAGTAGGAGTCCTCTAGCTTTATTCTTTTTTCAAATTGCAGGGTTTTTTTCTCAAAATTCTAGCTCTTTTGACTTTTTATACAAAGTCTAATTCAGCATGTACATTTCTCAAAAAAAATCCCACTGGGATTTTGAGTGATACTGTTTTAAATCTATAGGTCAGCTCGGAAGACAATTGACATTTTCACAGTATGAAGTTTTCAGTTCATGAATATGATATCTTTCCATTTATTTAGGTCGTCTTTCTTTCAGCATGTTTTGTAGCATTTAACGTGCAGATCCTGCACTATTTTGTTAGATTTGTACCTAAGTATGATATTTCATGTTTCTAGTGCTATTTTTAATGACATTTTTTAAAATTCTGATTTCTTTTTTTTTTTAAGATTTAAAAAAAAATTATTTGTTTATTTGACAGAGAGAGAGAGACAGCCAGCGAGAGAGGGAACACAAACAGGGGGAGTGGGAGAGGAAGAAGCAGGCTCCCAGCAGAGGAGCCCAATGCGGGGCTCGATCCCATGACTCTGGGATCATGCCCTGAGCCGAAGGCAGATGCTTAACGACTGAGCCACCCAGGTGCCCCTAAAATTCTGATTTCTAATTGTTTATTGCTACTGTATAGAAATACAGCTAACTCTTGTGGATCAATGTTGGTCAACCTTGCTAAACTCACATGAATTGCAGTAGTATCCAGTTTTGTAGATTCCTTTGAATTATCTGCACAGATAATCATGTCATCTGCCAAATAGGGAGTTCTTTACAATTTTGTCTATTATAAAAATCTCTTCAATGAACATCATCTTACATACTTTTTTTGCTCACTTAACTGATTATATCCTTAACAGATTATATACATTTTAATTCCTGATACAGTATCTCCACTGCTTTGTATCTTCCATAGTTATATCTGGTCTTGGAGCCAAGCCTGGGAAGATAGTTCTTTTCTCTATCAGGAGTGCCTCTCCCCAACTGCAAAGTGGAATTGTGGAATTTGGCTATCTGCCTACTTATAGATGCAACTTTCAATGTCCAGTTAGGATCAGCTTGAACAGACCATTCTCATTTTGTAGAAAATCCCTTGCTCTTTCTTCTTCCCTCACCCAATGATTTCTAACTCCCAGAGTGTTGCAGGAAGTGGAGTGATGAGGGAGGGGGATGGTTAGAGAGATTCAAGAGCTACAATCTCTGACTTCTAGGTCCCGCTTCCAATAATTAATTCAATCTATGAATCATTTAGATAGCACATGCATGTTGTCTCTCCTCTACAAAACATTGACTCAGCCAACTGAGACTCTTCTGAATTTCCAATAGAAGAGTAATAACGTTTTAAAAAATATGTATTTAGGGGCACCTGGATGGCTCAGTCGTTAAGCGTCTGCCTTCAGCTCAGGGCGTGATCCCAGGGTTCTGGGATCGAGCCCCGCATCGGGCTCCCTGCTCTGCTGGGAGCCTGCTTCTTCCTCTCCCACTCCCCCTGCTTGTGTTCCCTCTCTCACTGGCTGTCCCTCTCTCTGTTGAATGAATAAATAAAATCTTTAAAAAATATATTTATTTATTTGTTTGAGAGAGAGAGCACGCACAAGAATGTGCAGGAGAGCTTGCAGGAACGCACAAGCAGCAGGGAGGGGCAGAAGGAGGGAGGGAGACAGAGAATCCCAAGCAGACTCCCCACCGAGCGCTCCTTGCTGGGCTCGATCTCAGGACCCTGAAATCCTGACCTGAGCCAAAATCAAGAATTGGACACTTGGACACTTAACCGACTGAGTCACCCAGGCGCCCCGGATAGTAACTTTTAAAATAAGCACACTTACACAAAGTCTTTTTGTGTAGGCAGGTTTTACTGAAATTTTAATGAAATGAAGGGGATTTAAGACACAAATTTGCAAACAATATGTAATTCAAAATAAGCCTCCTCTGCTCCTAAAAGTCCTCTCGGCCACCACTACTTTTCATGGCTAGAGCACCCCTACACAGCACATCAAGTTTTCCCCACCTTGGCTGGCCCTTTGTCCTTTCCCATTGTCCCACGTCTGTCCTCCACCATCGTCTCCCCCACCAAATCACCCTAACCAAAATGAGCTTAGTGATAAGATCGGGCTACCTTCACTGTTTTACCTTTTGTACTAAATATTCTTGCTCTGATTATGGAGGTGAGTTTGACTAGACCCTTCTTCAAAACAGGATTTGAAATACTAATTGGAGTACTATAAACCCTTAGTTAAAAGAAAGACACGATCTGTGATTCCTTGGCAACAATGTTTTTGTTCTTCCAAGAGACACAAATTCTCCTCCTATCTGTACTTTGGTTTAATCCCACTTTCCCAGGGTTTGCCAAATAGTGGTCCATGTTTGAGAAACTACACTACACTTATAAGAAGCTAACAGGAAAAAAACAAAAACAAAAAAACACCTTAAAATTGTTTTAATTACAATCATTTCTTTGTAGGGTAAAAAGAGGTTCCTTTTTTGGGGTGCCTGGCTGGCTCAGTTGGAGGAGCATGTGACTCTTGATCTTGGGGATGTGAGTTTGAGCCCCATGTTGGGTGTAGAGAGTACTTAAATAAATAAAAACTTTGAAACAATTAAAAAATAAAATAAAATTACGGTTGCTTTAAAAACGAAAAAGAGGTTGCTTTTATGTTCTGGT
>NW_024425008.1:41271246-41278995 GCF_017311325.1 Ursus maritimus
TTTTCACTCTTTCTCTCTCTTGATTAAGCAAGGTTAGACCTGAAAAATGCTTCTTACAAGAAGGAAGAAGTAGAATTGACTGATAGGGAGAGAAGAAGAGTGAAGAAGAGATGGAGGGACGGAGAGGGAAAGAGAGAGAGAGATAGACTTATAGGGAAAGGCTTGTTATCAAATTTAATATTTTTGTACAGAGATGATTCTCTTTTCAACAACAACACATTTAAAGGGTCATTTTCTTCCAAAGGCTACAGGCCAAATTTTTGTGGGCTGTTCAAACCATGAATTAAAGTGATTAAGCCCATAACTACTACCAACTCTCACAGTCAAAATGTCATGGCAACGAATGATTCTCCAGCTGAAAGTCAGAACGCAGGGGTAAAAAATTATTCCCCTAAGATCTTAGTCTCATGTTCCTTCAAATTCAGTTCTTTCTTAGGCTTTGTTTAAAAGCACTTCACCAATTCCAGTTCCTAGAACCAATAATCCTCGTCTGATCATCAGAAGTCTCAATCAAGTTAGAGGCCATACAGGAACTGCCTGCACCTGCTTTTTCATTTTTTTCCAATGTGCTGTGAACAAGTAAGTCGGGTCAGCATCCTGCAAGTTACTGTAACAAAGGAGACTATCAAGGAGGTTCTCAGCCTCAGGGTTGGATTAAATTGCATGCCTGATTTTTATTCCTTTCCAATCAGCCAGAAACAAAATTGTTGGTCTCGTACACATGCAACGTCTGCTTATTACACTCACCCGCAATTACATGAAGACAAATACAAACACCACTGAGAGGCTTTTTTTTCATGCAGCAGATTAGGTAAATGAGAACATTCGGCAATCCCAGTATGAGCGATGGTGTCAGGATACCTACACTCTGATAAAGTGATCATGGGCCTATAAAGTGCTGCAGCCTTTTTAGAGTACAATTTCAGAGTCCCTGGAATTAAAAACACACATACCTAGTCACCCCACTTTTAGACCTACATACATAATAGGAATACATCAACACTTACTATGAAGATGTTCTTTGCAAGATCATTTGTTTAAAAAAAAAATGGGAAAAGGGTAATACATCCCTTACTAGAAGAATGGATGAGTGAATGAATGAATGAATGAATGAATGAGCTAGCAAGCTGTGGTCGGTCTATGCTGTGGAACACCATGCAAATATTAAGAAAATAAGAGAGCTCTGCGTAAACTGCCTTGGAACTGCCTTGAAGTTGTCAGTGTTCCTTGACTAAGGTAAAATTCTCTGTATAAAACCGTTCGATTCTTTGGAAAGCTTACCAAAGAAAAATTGCCCATGGTCACTCAGTCTTAACTGACAAAGTTTCTAGTGCAACCTGGAGACATATGTCTCTAGAAGTCCTGTTCTTCCAGGGGCCCTGCTACCTTCCACTTGGTAGCGATATCAAGGCTGCATTTTGTGACAAGGTCACAGAAAGGCTCTGCTTTTAAAAAATTCACTTACTTGAAGAGCCAAATCGGCACAAGAGATTAATTCAGAAGCAATCGTCTCTATCACAATAGCTTAGTTCACTTGCAAATGGATTCAAAACAAGGATCCTTTAAAAGGCAAAAATCTCCTGGTGCTTTAAAAATATGACCCACGGAGAGAAACTTGAGGGGATATGTGTGTTATGTAAATTGAGGAATGCGTGCAATCTAAGACCTCCGACAGTCCCTTTTCAAAGAGCATTTGGAACAACCTGTCTAACCTGTCATCCTCAGTTTGCAGGTACAAAGGAATTACACCATCATCTCTGCCCTCTAGAAGTTTACAATTCATCACCTTGGACTAGGTAGGGCGAGTGCGCTCAAAATTCACATTTCACACTAAATGCTTAAATGTCCTTACTGGGAGCTACGTAGCCCATCAGTTACCGCTCACTCACATGTTGGAGCAGAAGCATTTTCTGGTATATCTATCACGTTTTTACTTACTCCCTCAGGCAGGCCCCTTATGTTCTCTCTAAAAATGATCCCCCGCATAAAGCAAGGTTCCCTGAACTTGGTTTTTCTGGGGACCCATGAAGTCTACATGAATCACAAAACGTATCAGCTTCAACTTTCTAGCCACTGAAGGTCAACGTCAAAGATTCATTTAATCAGCAATCGAGGCTGCTGCAGAGGGGAGCAGAGGCACCCTTGAAAGAGCATGTGAGGCCGCAGAGTTGGACATCAGGAGTGCCCAGGTTTTAGGCCAGGACCAAAACATCCCCCTCCTCTGTGGCCTGGGGCAAGGCTTTTAACAAGCAACTCAGTTTCTTCCCACCTGTAAAACAGATAATCATCACCTCCCTTTGAGATGTGTATAAATTAATTAGTTGAGGTTTGGAAAGAGTTGTGAAAGCAAAATGACAGTCATAAATGCTAAATATCAGCCGATTTTCTTTCCAATTTCATGGTTTTACTTGGCATCGTATATCACATTACATACACTGAGAAGCAGGAAATATCACCACCTTGTATCTGATTATTCTTGCTTAAATTACATAAGGGCTAACCTCAGGGATCAAAAGCAACTCCAAAGGACTCGTAAATCATCACGCATTATTAAGGAAAAAGATTATTTGCAAGGCATCTTAATATCCTATAACACAACCTGCTATTCTTATTAGTTCTGCTTCACAAACACTCGTGGAGGTGGTATAATGGTTTTGTCGCCGTCTTACAGCTTTGGAAATCAGTAGAGATCGCACGCACGCATACCTCACACCGACAACTTCCTATCATTAGAACTCATGGCTTCTAGATTACCAACCAACCTCCCCTATGAATCGTATCTTCTGTACACAAGAAATTGTCCCAGCGTGGATCATAGACATCTAAAAGAAAAAGGCATATGGTTTTTAGAGACTGTGCAAATGTCAGAAACAATATTCTTTATTGGCATGCCTGCAAAGAAAAGCCTAAGTTTTCTAAACTCCGAAATTCTCTCTCAACCCTTTAACATTAGGCTACGTATATATATGCTAGAAATTGTCTCTTTAAAAAATGTAGTTTGCGCCTGGGTGGCACAGCCGTTAAGCGTCAGCCTTCGGCTCAGGGCGTGATCCCGGCGTTCTGGGATCGAGTCCCACATCAGGCTCCTTCACTACGAGCCTGCTTCTTCCTCTCCCACTCCCCCTGCTTGTGTTCCCTCTCTCACTGGCTGTCTCTCTGTCCAATATATAAATAAAATCTTTAAAAATAAATAAATAAATAAATAAATAAATGTAGTTTAACATAAAAGTCTTCACGATTCCAAACTGCTGTTTAGTTTGTGGAGAGGTGATTTCTTATCTCCTCCTAGAGCTCAGCAAAGGCCAAAGCCCTGAATGTCGTGCGTGTGTGCAGGGGAGTTTGGTCTTATTCTAATAACCAAGGGGAACCCAGTGTGGAAGGGAAAGAAGGGGGGTACATGAAACAGTCGGGTTTATGTTTTGGAAAACTCACAGCTTCGTGAAGGATGGTCTGGAAAAGGCAACGTTATGTGCAGAGAAACAAATTAGGGGTGCTGAGAGATGGGGAGATTGTGGTGGCATAAATTAAGACAGGCAGGGAAGCTGAAGATAGGGGAAAAAGGCAAGAGCTGGTAAGTAGATAAAATCAGAGGGCCATAAGGAGTCCAGAAAGGATGGGATTCAGAGAACACCCTTAGGATTGACTTTAGGTAGAAGGATGAACATCTTTTCCATCATGACAGGGGAAAGGGAGAAAAACAAATCTGTGTTGAAAGAATAAAGAAGGCACACGCCTTCAGTGTTCAGTGACTGTCAGTGGAAGTGCGAGAAAAGTGGTCAGAAGATGGAGGTCAGCCGAAGACTGCGGATCCGGATGACCTCAGGGGAGCCTGCCCTGTGAGCGTGTAAGAGAAGTGGGCAGTAAGCAGGGCCGCAGGCGAGCAGCGCACGCTGTCCTGGGAAGCAGTCAGGTTTGAGTGGAAGCAGGCGACTGGGGGTGAGTTGGGGGGGGGGGGGCTGCTCTGTGACCAGGCAATGTATTTGCCACCGAACAGGGCTTTGCTCTACTCATTCCTCGGTCCTATCGAAGTTATTCTGAAGTCTAATTCTGATCTCAGACATACACTGTTAGTTTTTCCTTCCAAGAAAGTGTCATCTGTCAGTTGAAAGGACAATGCTTTTTAGTCCTACTCAGCAAGGGAAGTTTTAAAACACATGGCCACGGGGAGCGCTCAGGCTGCTATTAAACCAGGGGTGACCACCTCAGTTCCAAACTTGCGTGCTCTGGGACACGCGGTCTCTGTCCACTGATCACTAGACATGACAAATGGCCTCAAAAGTCTTCCAAAGTCAAACAAAATAAGACAAATTTCAGAGGTTAGAGCACATGCGTGCGTACACCACACACACACACACACACACAGGAATGGTGTTATTTAGGAAATGAAACAAAAACATGTTTTTAAAGACCAATGCTAAGGAATATCCTACTATTGCTAAGTAAATATCCCTGTGACGACATGAAATGGTTTGCATTTCAAGTATAAATTTAGATAAATAATACATCAATTTCCTAGGGAAATTTTGTAACACGGCCCACAGAACATGAGAGTTAGAAGTTCTAAATTTGTTTCTAACATCACGCACGTCCAAGAATCTCCCCAAGTTCGCTAAGAAAGGCCGGGAGACAACAGAATGCCAAGGACTCTTTAGAGGAACATATAGTGTTCCATTCAGAAAAAAAAATATATGTTTTTCCATGCCACAAAAGCCACAAAAGGTCATCAATCCAACCAAAGTATTCAAATGGAGATTCTGCCAGGCCGCTGAGCTCATTATGCCAAGCCGGGCAGGTGTCTCCTGCAGAAACCCTTCTGTCTGGGACTTCCTCCTGCCATTTCTCTCCTTTCAGTTAATCTTACTAATCTGGATTTCTCTGAGCCAACACCTGCATAGCCAGAAGATGAAATTTTTAATGCTGAAAATTTGAAAGCTTAATATCCAAGCTGAAATAGTATCGTGTAAACGGTCTTTTGCAGCTGCAAGAAAAGTAGCTCTCTTCCCTACTTCTTGGATCCATGTTTTTGTGCTTCTGAAAGACTTTCTATCCCAAGACACACAGTTTATATACATAGGGCCAGATACAGAAGCTCAGCCATTCTGCAGGAGAAACTACCTTGTTTGTTTTTCCTGGCAAACTCCCCCTGGAGCTCCGTCTAGAGGGAAAATGCGTACCTCTTACACACAAAGCAAAATAACAACCTTTCGAATTTTACTTTCTCCTTCAATCATTTTTTAATCTTGAAGAGTAAACTCAAGACAAAGATGACAGTGATGCCCCTTATCAAAATCACCTCCTAGACATGAATGAGCTTTTTCTGAGGTATGTAGAAAAATCTAGAGCGGCTCCATAAAGAAAAGGAAATGGATTCCACGCAGCCATGTGATTATAAAAGGTTTTACTCATGTCCTTCTCTATAGAGATTTATGAGGGTTTCTGCTGACATGAAGTATGTTCTTTACTGAATTCCTCAAGTGAAGCAAAACCACACATATCTGGTTCTAAAGAAACATACTGAGTCACTAGTTTACACAGTAAATGTGAAATAGTCATTTGCAAGGCTCCCGCATACCTGTAAAGTAGATTGAGCCATAACCACTGTCTGGGAAAAGAAGAGAATTTTTAAAATGCAAAAAAATATCTGTATTGTACATATATTTATATTTATAATTGCCATTCTAGAAATCAGCTTATAAACCACCTCAACAACTTTGATGGTTGGGAACATGCCAACAGAGCGGACACTGGATAGAAAGTTGGGAATCGTGGTGAATGCGTTTCTCTAATGAATGAATTCTTGCAGCTTTTGCAGAATGGACACTCGATGCAATCATCAGTTCCGCCTTAAATTCTAACTAGTGGCTCCTATGAAATTGTGGGCCAAGTGTCTTTCTTCTAGTGTTTGAGCTTGGTCTCTTTCTGTTGTCATTGCCTAGAAGCAGTCATCAAATGCCTAGCAATGTCCCTTCTGGTATCCTAGCCCCTAGTGGGGAGCATCAGGCAAAGCTTCCAGCACAAGATCCAGCTTTCCTTTCACGCCCACTGGGACAACCTGAGTTCCGGTTCTCATTATCTCTTGAAAGTTTACTGCAATCTTTCCAACTGGTTTTGGGTGCTCTAAGCTCCGCCTGACCACAAAAGCCAGATCAATTGTCTCAGAACACTGCTGGGATTGTGGCTGAAAATGACAAGTTTAAACTCCGTAGGCTGTCCATCCCTGTTCCCTTCTCCTCTCTATGTCCTGGCCGTCTTACCAGCTACTCCCCAGCACCTACCCTATCCTAACAGCAGTGGGATCACTTGCCATTCCTCAAGCTTACTCTATCTTTTCCTACCTTTATGCCTTTGCTCCTGCTTTTCCTTCTGTCTATGATGCCATTCTTTATCCCCGAAAAACCCTACTACCTGTAAAGGGCCGAGACCAATATCACCTTCTGCGTGAAATTCTCCATGAAAAACCCAGGACAATCTCTCTTTCTCTCCCAACCCCCACCAGGCTTTATCTACTCCTCTACTCTGACACTTGTAAAATACTTTCTGGTATTTGTTTTTCACAGTTGTGTCTTAACTCTCCCATCTTGTTCATGTATTCAATGCACATACATTGGGGATTTATCAAATTTAAGACACCGTGTTAAAAGTCGAGGATATGCAGAAAATGAGAAGAATATAGTGCCCGTTTTCATGGAGTCTTTGTCTAGCTGAGAGAAAGTTATTGGAGAAATGATTGCACAACAATTTACAGAATGAATAACAACAATGGTTCACACTATAATTGAGAGTCTTGGGATACATAATAGGGGCCCTTCACCTAGTGGGGAGCATCAGGCAAAGCTTCCAGCACAAGTGATGTTTAGAGTGAGATATGACAAATTTACAGGAGCTACCCCAACAAGATAATTAGTGAGAAGCATACCAGGCCAAGAAAATTACCATGTGCACAGTCCTTAAATCAAAAGGTACCTGAGGAAGCCCAGTGAGATGTGATCAGAGTAGGACAGGTAAGGAAAACGGTTGCTTAGAATAAGGTGCAGAGGAGAAAGGGACCAGATGATATAGGGTTTTCTAAGCCAGTTAAGACTTTTAAATCTACTTCGAAGTACACTGAAAACTTACTGAGGATTTTAAGTGAAGGTATGAGGTAATAAGATCTGCATTAAAAAAAAAAAAAAAGGTAAGTCTGAAGACAGTATAAATAATGGAGGAAGGGACAAGGACAGATGCAGAGAGGCCAGTAAGAAAGGTACTTCAGCCATCTGAAGAACCAGCACTTGGACCAACATGTTGTCACTGAAATAGAGAAAAGTGAATACGTATTAGGTTCAATCATTTGCAATTGCCTTTTTATTGCAGTAAAAATGGTTGCTTATCAGCAATTGTGTATTTAAGAGGCAGGTTTGGCAAGACTTGGTGCTTCGTTGGGTATGAGAGATGAAGGAGAAGGAGTCGAGGAGAATATCTGGTTTTCTGGATTATACAAAGGACAATGTCACTTACTGACATGGAAAAAACAGGAGGAGAGCAGATTTGAAGAAATAAACCATGATTCCCATTTAGGACAATCTTACCAGATGCCTTTAAGCCCCCCAAGAACGCACTGGTATGCAATGATCTGGAATCAAAGGCAAGCTCTGGGATGAAGATTTAGATTTGGAAGTCATCAGCATATGGAAGCCAGGAGGGGATGAGTTCACCTAGAGAAAGAAAGACAGAGATGAAGAGATGGGGAGTGGGGGGGGGGGGGGCGGG
>NW_024425008.1:41279004-41297971 GCF_017311325.1 Ursus maritimus
TTCTTTCCTGAAACACACACACACACACACACACACACACACACACACACACCCCAGAGGCCAAATAAATCAGAATTTCTGGGGTCTAGCGATGCCTAGCTTAAAATAACTCCCCGAGGGCATCTAATGTACAGCTGTGATTGAAATAACCAGAAAAGTGGTGAGAGAAAAGAGAATCCAAGATAAAGGTCTAAGAAAAGCCACACTTCAACTTGAGAAGAGAAGGGAGAACTGGCAAAGGAGCCTGAAGGGGACCAGTCCGAAACTGGAAAACCAGGAGCCGAGAGTGGAAGCGAGCGGGTGGCCACTCGTGGGAACGTTGCTGCAGGTGGACTCAGCCTCCCAGCGGGAGGGCTACTAAGTCACCATTGAATTTGTGACACAGTGACCTCAGCACAAGCAGATTCCAGGAGGCAGAGGGGAGAGGGCAAATGGGGAGTCTGAGGTGGGGAAAGAGCTGCGAGAACCTGGACAGGCAGAACAGAGTTAGGGCAGGGGTCCGAGGAAGCACGGGGTTAGGGGGCCGCAGGGTTTCCGATTGGCTGTAGGCGCTTCGTTGGGACCAGGAATTAACTCCGTCTAAGACTTCTCTGCAGCCCCATAGTACTTGGCGCACTGCTCACACGCAACAGAAACCTTCTGAATTCAGAAGCTTAGGGATGTGCCGCTTTTGTAACCTAGAGGGTCTCCTCAAGAACATCGATCCTTCAGATCAACTTGGTTCAGTTACTTGCATTTATTTCAAAGACTCAGTGTGGCCTTATTATGTACCAGACACCCTGCTCAGCACTGAGGACACAGGGGAGACATGGTCCCTTGTCACACGATTATGAACGGGCTTGTGTCCAAGGAGGCCATAAGGGTTCAGAGGAATGGGTTCCTAGGGGAGACAGGGGACCGATTCCTCAAGGATCTGCACTGTGGAGCTTAAGCTGAGGGTCCTTTGATTTTATAGCAAGTACCCAAGTCCTGTGTGACTGTACAGTGTAACCAAGTACAGAGTAACTGTGCAGACTGTATTTTTGTGCTACCTAAACTTTCTAGAAAGTCTAGGGGAAATCTGGACGTCTGCCTCTCCTTCTGAAGTTATGCAGACAGGTTAAGACACTTAAAATGAGGAAGCTACCTTGGGGAACCCCGGCTCGCGGCTCTCAGAGCCTTAATGAGTTTTTCAGTCTGCACTGACAGTAGAAATATCTCTCACCATTTTAAAGAGCTAGTTAAAGGCCTTCTTCTGAGCTGGAGGACCAGTTACCCTCTCCCTTCCTTGGGAGGCCTACAGGGTGAAGGCCAGCATCTCCTGAGAAGTTCTGAAACCAGGGAACTGGATTACACTGGAGACGTGAGAGTCCCCTCCCATAGTTCAGGGAGATCTAGAGAGAGGAAGAGTTAGATCCTCTCCCCCAAAGAGGGGGCACACAGCACCCAATGGGGTTCACCTGGCCACTAGGGTGTTTCATTACACACTGGAAGACAAAATGATTAAGGTCATCAGTACTTTACCTGTTCCCGAGAAAACATTCGTATTTCTCCACCAAATCCGTTCCCCATTCTTGGGGCCTCCTAATGCCACTCAAAGATGCCAGCCAAACCCCAGCGTCAGTGAGCACAGAGTTTTCAAGCAGTACTGTAATAAATGATTTACAACTAGCAACTTCTCCAAGAGAGTTAAAAAAAGTAAAATCACAGACTATCCATGAATAAACCTGAAGCATCTGGAGGGACAACTTCCACTCACTGCGGCATCCATTCACCACCTTTCCAGAAAGAAAACACAAGGGTACAAGAGACTTAGGAAGTTTGATGGTAAAGAGAGACTGAATGGGAAATGTTGTGGTCATCCCTCTGGGGAATTCACTACTTCGGGACACCATTTGATTTCAGAGACATTCGGAGTTAAGACCCTTGCTTTATAAATGAGATCCAGGCAAATCTAAGTGCTTATTTTAAAAACATCCTTTTCTAGTTGTTCAAAAGATTACAAACTTAGGCCGTCATAAAACGTGCCTGGAAACTATTAATGTATCAATGGTCTTAAATGGAAACATTTCCTGTAAATACACAAGATCCAACATATGTTAACTAAAAGTAGCTTTTTTTCCAGAGGATTTCATACTTTGTAACCATTAAGTAGCTACCATACCTTTGGTAAAATTAAACCCTTGACTTACAAATATGACTTTACATTAAAAAAAAAAACGTAAAAGCTTTATCTAAAATCTTTAGATTATTGCTAAATAAAAATTACTATATGGACTTCATTTGTCACTAACAAGTTTTAAAAGCCCCGCCGATTCAAGAATATTTTAAAGAAATAGTTTCCTTTCCTTCCATTTTTTAAATTCTCCAGATTGTGAGGTTTCCCCCCTCCTATGAAAAATTTTTGAAAACCATATACACAAAAACAATAAATGGGATAAAACAGTAAGTAGATTCTTTAATTTTACAAGATATAGCCTTGATTAAAATCATATTTCTATTTCAAATACTTTTATCTAATTGAAATTGCAGAACAACTCCACACCTGTGTATATAAATTTCTTTGCCAAATCCAGTTTTATCTAAGGGTGGCATAATTTCATTTCTGTGGTGTTATATTTATGTTTCTACCTTAGATAACTTTTTTCAGGTGTAAGATTTTGAAGTTGGTGCTTACTTTTTTTTTTTTTAACTCATTTGGGCAGTTTAATAAAATTCGTTTAAGACCATTCATTTCAGATATGTTTAAGTGACTTGGAAATATTACAGAACAGAAATAAGATTTTCAATAGGGATTACAGATGAGGTAGGTTTATTTACTGCATGAGTTTTCTAGGTGTGCCATTAAAAAAGGGCCACCACAGACTGGGTCACTTAAACACAGAAATTAATTTTCTCAGGAATCTGGAGACTAGAAGTTGGAGATCAAGGTTTCAGTGGGATTGTTTACTTCCAAGGCCTCTTTCCTTGGCTCATACATGGCTGCCTTCTCTCTGGGTCTCCACAAGGCCTTTCCTCTGTGCATATCTTTGCCCAAATTTCCTGTTCTTATGAGGACATCAGTCATATTGGGTTGGCCCATCCTAATGACTTTATTTTAATGTAGTTATGTCTTTACAGATCTTATCTCCAAGCACAGTCATATTCTACTTCAATATATAAATTTGGGAGGACATAACTCAGACCATAACACTTGTCTTCAATGAACATGTACAGATTCTTAATATACTGGCCACTGTTGGAATACCTCACACTTGTTAAAAGGGAAGTTCAAGGTGTACTACAATAATATTCTGCATATAAGAATTATGCCTGTAAATAAAAAGAAAATATATGAGGGCACCTGAGTGGCTCAGTCGGTTAAGCGGTTAAGCAGTTAAGCATCTGCCTTTGGCTCAGGTCATGATCTCAGAGTCTTGGGATCCAGCTCTGCATTGAGCCCTGGATAGGGCTCCCTGCTCAGCGGGGAGTCTACTTCTCCCTCTGCCTCTGCCCCTTCCCCCCACTCTGCTTTATCTCTCAAATAAATTTTTTAAAAAGTCTTAAAGAAAAAGTGAAAATATTTGAGCAGGCCAACCATTTATAAGATCAGGCGTTAAAATAGAACTGTTTGGTAAATATCTTGGTCCCAAGAAGTATATTTTTGTCAAATATTTTATTTACTTTTTCATAATTATAAAGATGATACAATGAAAATATGCAGTCTTTCTGAGTCCCCTAAATCAGTAAAAATGACCCAAATCTCATTTCTCAGAGGTTGTCCTTGTAACTATATTACTGAACCCTGTGATATCATCTCTCCGTGCACACACACACACACACACACACACACACACACACACACACAAAGATACATATACTTAAGTTAATATTGATGGAATTGTCCTATACAGTTGTTTTCAATATTGCTTTTTTAAAATTAAACAATATGCTATTGAAATATCCTTCCATGCCAGTGAATATTGCTATGACGCATTCTTTTTCATGGCAACAGAGAGTTCCATTATATGAATGGATAATGATTTTGACTCATTCTTTATTAATGGACACTTAAGTCACTAGTAATTTTTTCACCAATTGTTTTCAATGTTGTGATGATTTGTGTGTGTGTGTGTGTATTTGTATTGGGTGCACTTAAGATAAATTCTTAGAAGTGGGATTTTATATTTGATTTCTAGTTTCAGGCTGCTGTCCAGAAATTGTACAAATTTATACCCCATGAATAATGTATAAGTACCCATTTTCCCACATTCTTGCAAATATAGGATATCATCAGTCTTTAAATCTTTGCCAAACTGAGTTCAAATGTTATAATTCATATTTGCTTCATTGGCATTTCTTTGATTACTACTGAAACTCTCCACCTTTTTTATATTTTACCAGAAAATGTTAATTCTTATCATATTGGGTTTTTTAAATGTTATTTTTAAACCATCACAGAAAAAATAAGCAATACCAAGATCATAAAGTACTTTGGGTATCTGGATATAACCTGCCCACTTATCTATCCTTCCTTTACAGTGAAACTCACCAATTTCGTCCACATTATAAATGGTGGTAACCTACCACCTGATGCTAAGAAATGAATTAACTCATCGGATTCTGTCTGCCTGCTCTTTTAACCAGGATATCCCAAGAAACATTGCCAGTTGGCAGTCAAGCTGAATGTTGAAGGATCGTAGGTCTTGATTATTATCTCTCACAACCATGTGTAATTTTAAATTAGAACAGAATGGAGAAGATTCAGTTTCATAGTAGTAGAAGAAAGTGTTGTTTAAGAAATTAACAGGAAATTAAGTAGTGGTTTCAAAATTTTGGCTATATCTTCACGTAGCCATAGGGACAGTTGTGAAGAGGTATGTGACTCGATGAGTCCATCTCTGATTCTTGGTTGGCTGGGAGAAGAGTAAATGAAAATGGGTAGAGAGAAGAATGGATAAAATAAATTAACAACAGGTGTGTAATAATGTAGTTCACTGACTTTATGGGGGCTGGAGGGCTTCGCAAACTATGGGGTGGCTAGGAAAATGTTTCTCTTTTTCCTTATCCATTTAGTTAAGGATTGCAAACTTGAATACCTGGAAGGGCTAAGTAAAGAGTGTAAATGTGGGGAAGAGGCAAGAGTTTGTCCCACCTTTAAAACATTCAGATTTAGAATTTTTTATACATGATGCTAGCCAAATGATCATAACCATAGACCTAATTCCATTAAGAAATTGCCACAGTGACACCTGCCTCAGGCTCTAGTAATATTGAGAACTGGTGTTCATTCTGGTCCCAAGATACCGTCTGAGTTCGCATAAAACTTTTCATACCTGTTATCACTTATCTCACCATTGTGTTCACCCAAAATTCACTTTTAAAACCCTAACCCTCAGTATCTCAGAATATAACTGTATTTGGAGATAAGGTCTTCAAGAGGTGATTGAGTTCCAATGAGGCCTTTAGGGTGAGCCCTAATATGACTAGTATCCTTATAAGAAGAGGACATTTAGACACACAAAGAGGCTGTGTGCATGCAGAGGAGAGACCATGTGTGAACACAGGAGAAAAGTGGCTATCTACAAAACAAGAAAAGAGGTTCCAGGAGAAGCTAAACCTGCTGATACCTTGATCTTGGACTTCCAGTCTCCAGAACTGTGAGAAAATATGTTTCTCCTGTTTAATCCCAGAATGTGGTATTTTCTTATGGCCGCCCTAGCAAACTAAGACAGTCGTTATGTATTTACATGTCAGTGTCATCAAATAGATGGAACTTCCTCCAGAGCAAAAGCTGACTCTTACTCAGTATGCCTTCTGCTAACTACAGTGGTGACACATGATAGTAGTTACTCAACAGTTAACGTATTGAGTGAAAGAAGGAGCGGATTTCCTACAAATGGTATAAACATTCCAACTTGGAAGTCATGGAAGTGTTTTGTGCATCCCCCTTTGCAACTAAGAGAGGGACCATGAAGCAACTTATTAGTGAACAGGCAGAGACCAAAAGCCCAGGACACTTCAGGAAGATTTCTACTCAAGTCGATAGCCACCAGCAGCCAAATAAATGGTGTGAGGGGGCAAATTGGGTCCCTCTTGCCATTCTGAGAGACAGCTGCTAGGGGAAATGCAACAGTAACTTCCAGGCCTCCTCTTGTCAGCCCTGACCCCCGACATACCTGGAACAGTGCTTCCTCCTAATGGGGCAGGAGGCCACGTCCCTTCCCTCCCACCATTGTAGGCAACAAAAGGCCAGCATCCTCTTGGGGCCCATGAGAGGGAATGGCCTGGAGTTTAAGCACCCCTGCAGATGATGAAATTGAGTACACCAAGGCATAAAACCGATGCTACAGGCCATGGCCATTGATCTACGCTTGTGCAATTACCAAGACTCTAGGCCATATTTTCCCAATTTGTTGAGAACTATATCATGTGGGAAGGAATTAAAAGGTTTACTAAGGTCAATACAAACATAATTTATTGCTTCCCCTCAGTCAACCAAGCTCATCTACTTAGGTCTGTGACTAGTTAGCTAAGTTGGTTATAGCATTGTCTGCTCAGGGGCAAGGTCAAGGTATCAGTTTACAAAATCAGTTACTTTCCCTCTGTGGTACAGTCACAGCAGACTGCCATAATAATTCAGTACGGTTTTGTCCCGTGAGGAACCTGGAAACAAAAATCTATGTGGAAAAGCAGTGCAAGTCAAGGACACTGGTGGAAAATGGCCTCAAAGCCCATGTGGGATACAGCAGGTCAGAAACTTCTGAAGGGATCCAATTCTCAACTTCGAAGGTCTAGTTCAAATTTCACTTGCTCTATGAAAGCTTATATTTAAGACAATTTGTGATAGACTTGAGTCATTCCACACATTAGATCGGTGAGCTGATTAATTTTCTTTTTAAAAATACATTTATGGGGCGCCTGGGTGGCACAGCAGTTAAGCATCTGCCTTCGGCTCAGGGCGTGATCCCGGCGTTATGGGATCGAGCCTCACATCAGGCTCCTCCACTATGAGCCTGCTTCTTCCTCTCCCACTCCCCCTGCTGTGTTCCCTCTCTCGCTGGCTGTCTCTATCTCTGTTAAATAAATAAATAAAAATCTTTCAATAAATAAATAAATAAATAAATAAATAAATAAATAAATAAATAAAAATACATTTATTATTTTATTTAGGCATCTTAGTCAGTGAACTCTGAATTCTTCAGAATGTTGCTTTCACACTTTGTGGAGATTTTACCCAATTCTTCTTTGACCCTCGGGTGTTAATCATCAGAACCTAAAAATCTGAATACTGCCAGATCAATTATCTCAGCTTTCACAGGTTCCTCATGCCAGTTGAGTTTTCTGCCCTCATATATATTATCTGCTCTGGTTTCCTGCTTGCACTTGATCAAATGTAAAATATAAAGCTAAACACAAATTGTTTTCTACTATGAATTGGCTTTTTCATCAAATCAAATCCCATCACAGTTTTTCTTCTTGGTTTGATTTTTCCCCCCTCGGGCTGTTCCAAATTCACCCCTAACACATCCCACCCTGTCTTCACAGGTTTCCTTGGTAACCTAGCCTAATTCTCATTTTGAGGCATTTCAGTCTTTGTGCACAAAATCATCCTTTCATTTTGAAAACCATAAATATTATAATGTGCAACAAAATGGGTTTCTAAATTCGTGACTTTATAAATGGATGACACAAGATTCTCTGTAACATCTTTGTATTTCCCTGGGCGAACAGACCGGGTACAGTTTTCTATTGAAAATGCAATTTAAAGAGGAGAATAATTTGCACACCTGAGAAAAGGATAAAAAACTATCAAATCATTTAAACCAAATGTAAGCAGAATTTAGAGTCAGCACAAAATCTGTAATATCTGTGGTCTCCAGCACCTGAGTAACTTTCCGTATTTTGCAGCTCTGCTACTAGTGCCTTTAGCCTTATGAAACACTTACGAATGAATGAGCTGGAACTGCTGAGTTAAGCATCTGTTACAGGAAAATCACAGTGTAACAGTAAGGATATTCTAACCATCTCCTTTAATAATAAAAAAGGATCATTCTTAAATATTAAAAAAACAATTACTCTAAATTAAATAGGAGGATGACACCTTGTCTGGGAATAATTTTCCCTAGAACACCAGACATGCTTCTCCATACATAGCTGAGAACCATGCTAAACTTAGGTCCCACACTTAGGTCCCATACACCCAGAATGCAGGTTCATAAGCTATGGAAGTACACATCGGTTAGCAATTTATTCCCATGTTACTTTGTATTTTTTAAAATTTTATTTATTTATTTGACAGAGAGAGAGAGAGCACAAGGAAGAGGAGTGGCAGGCAGAGGGAGAGGGAGAAGCAGGCTCCCCACTGAGCAGGGAGCCTGATGTGGGGCTGGATCCCAGGACCCTGAGATCATGACCTGAGCCCAAGGCAGACACTTAACTGACTGAGCCACCCAGGTGCCCTATATTCTCATGTTATGTTGTCTTTAAAATTATAGGTAATCTACTAAATAAAAACTATTTCTATATCTCATGCCATGTAGGTGAGCTAATGACATTACAAATATTGTGTGCAATTTATTTAAATTGTGTAACTTTATATTAACCCTACTTATTTTCTGCCTCCAGTGTTTAAATACTCTAAAAGAAAGCACATGAACAATTCTTTAGCCAGCTCTCTGATTTATCATCTGAAATGATAATTTAGCCAGCTGTCAGATTTATCACCTGAAATGATAAATTTCGATTGATAGCACTTCAAACATATTTTTTTATGTCATGCTTTTGATTTTTTTAAAAGCCAAGATGAAAATTGTATGTGAATATACATTGCTAGCCACTCTGTTTCTTCAAACTTCAGTAAAAATTATTCCTGGATTGTAAAGTATGGTATTTTGCAGAGACTATATTTTCTTACTCTGCACACAATAAAGAAGTGCCCTAAAGACATATATGAACTGAACAATTGATTCTATTTATTCATTGATGAGAATGATCATATTTTACGTATATGAAGCCAGGTCAAATCTCAATTCTTCAAGTTTGTATGCTGTCAAAATATTCACTATACTCCAAATAAACCTGACTTGCACGATGAGAAAAGAATTTGCTCAAAACTGTCAAATGAATTAAAATGAATGTTCACAATGACAACATTTCTACCCAATCAGCTCTTGAAAAAAAAAAAAAAGGTATCATTTTCCCAAACACGTTAACACACAGTCTTTTACAGAGTGCTTTTCTCCCATGAATCTGGACAAGTCGTCATAAGCATTAATTAATTCTCACTATCCTCACGACGCCCACTCTCAGTGCAAACTGTGAGGCTCGGCTTGGTGGCGCGTCAGACGCTGTGGATGCTATAATTACGTAACAGCTCTCCTCGGCCCAGAGCTCATCCACAGAGCTCACGTATACACCAGCGGATCCTGGTACCTCAGATCAAACACTCTTGCCAAGCACTTTGGCATTCACTCCTTACTGGACTGGGACCCCAGAGCACCCTGTAAATATGGGGCCAGGTTTTTGCCCCTTAGCTAATCTTTGCATGGGAAAGATTTTGCTCTTGAAAGTTTTAAACAGCAGGTGTTTGTTAACTATTGAAACCAACAGAACAGAGCTAATAAATTCAAGGTGTAGGAACTATTGTCTTCCGTGTAATTTATGCTGAAGTACCCTATTTAATGCAAAGACTTCAGAGTGCAGAGTAACCTTCTGCTTCTCCAAGGACTCAGAGCACAGCTAAGTAAGATAACTGAGAAACGCTTGGGGGAGCACAGGCTCAGACTTACCCTGCAAGGCTGACCAGGATCAGTTGGGCACTTTTCCATCAGGATATTTAAGTCTTGGGGCGCCTGGATGGCTTAGCCGTTAAGCGTCTGCCTTTGGCTCAGGGCGTAATCCTGGCCTTCTGGGATCGAGCCCCACATCAGGCTCCTCCGCTGGAAGCCTGCTTCTTCCTCTCCCACTCCCCCTGCTTGTGTTCCCTCTCTCGCTGGCTGTCTCTCTCTCTCTGCCAAATAAATAAATAAATAAATAAAATCTTTAAAAAAAAAAAAAAAGAAAGGATATTTAAGTTTTCTCTCTTTGACCTCCGGCAAATAAAGCATGTATAGAACTGGATTTCTCTCCTCAGTGAAGACAAACTCCAATCTCTCTCTCTCTCTTTCTCTCTCTCTTTCAGCAACTTTTTAACTTTACAGAGAACAGACTGCAGCTAACATGAAATTTAATATGCTTTATTGCAGTGTCTTGTCTGGCTGTGTTTAGTGGGTGGGTGCACATTTCACATCAGCGTAATCAGAGGGCATATACATTGTGTTCCTTATTTTTTTTTTTTAAGATTTTATTTATTTATTTGACAGAGAGAGAGACAGCCAGCAAGAGGGATCACAAGCAGGGGGAGTGGGAGAGGAAGAAGCAGGCTTCCCAGTGGAGCAGGGAGCCGGATGGGGGGCTCGATCCCATGACCCTGGGATCACGCCCTGGACCGAAGGCAGACGCTTAACGACTAAGCCACCCAGGCGCCCCATATATGTTGTGTTCTGCTCCTCTCATTCACTATTGCATAATAAACAAGTCCAAGTATTGATGTAATTTACACTATTGTCATGTTTAGCAATTATAGAAAGATTGTTTCCAATCTTTGTAGTGTGGATATCAACCTATTGAAAACAATACTGTTTTCCTCTATAGATTATTTATATGCAATGTGTCCCCCAAAGTGTCAAAGAGTATAAACAATTTTATAGTTCGGATTGCAGTTTCCTTGGATGCCCCAGGGGGAAAAAAAATGGATCCATTCAGAGAAACATCAGCAATTGATGGGTGGGATTACATGAACTGTTTAGAGTAAACGGAGCTAGAATATAAAGTTGATGTGGTATTAATTTGCATTTTAACTGCTAGTGACATTGCGCATTTTTTTTCAAAGTGATAATTTAGCATTGGTATTTTCTCTGGCACAAAATAGTATTTCCAAAAATGTGAAATGTGATCTGCGAAATACTTTCTCTCTGCCTTCCTTCCCTCCCCCCACTCTATCTCTATCTCTAGATCTCTTTCCATCTCTCTACATAAAACTACATTGCATGTATTTTATGTGGCAGATGCCTCATTTAGGAACAGGATGATTGAAGGAAGACAAGAGGGGCAAGGTTCTCACTCTCATCGAGCTTTCGTTGCAGTGAGAAGATGACACACACAGAGAGAAAATTTCGTATAGCTTTCAGTGAAGAGCACAGCTGGAATCCTGTGATTGAGCAGGCTGGAAGGAAGGAGCTGTTCGAGAAGCGCACATCACAGATGGCCTCACTGAGGAGACACTGGAGTCGGCAGCAACTGAACCAGAAGGCCAGCCTTGTGAAGACCTTGGGGCAGAAACTCTTAGCCGGAGGAGGGAACAGCAGACAGAAGAACATTCAAGGCAGGAATGAACGTATTTGGTGGTTTAACAACAGAAAGAAGAACTGTGTGTCTGGCATCTAGTTAACAAGAAGAAAAGAGGCCAGAAGTGTCCTCAGAGAGATGGGCAAAGGTCCAATCAGGCCAAAGCCTTATAGGGCTGAAGATCTGTGGGACAAAGTGGGGGCAGGTGCTATGGTTAAATAAGTTGAAGCACCACTGCTTGACCTCAGTTAAGCAGGTTTCTCCCTGTGAGACTTTCCAACGGTTTTACAATGGGAACATTCATTATAAATTTCCAAGAGGGTAACACAGTTCACAGGGTTTCCCAAGTATATTTGGTCACGGCATTCTTTTTTTCATAAAAAAGCTCTTGAGACTATTTTTTCAAGGAAAATCCTTTGGGGAACACAGGCTAAATACAGGAGCTGACAGTCTACTGCCTTCAGTCCAAATCCGCCTGCGGCCTATTACTGTAGTTTTTATATTTTTAGTCTTTTTTTTTTATTGAAATTCAGTTAGCCAACATATAGTATATCATTAGTTTCGGATGTAGAGTTCAGTAATATATTTTTAGTCTTTAACAATGTCAGGTGTCTAGCTCTAACAATATCTTAAATCTATTTCTGAGCTATCTGCTTATTTCACTGATCCCTTTTTTCTGTTCATAATCTAATAACAAGAGCTTCTTATAGTTGTCATTTTATAACATTTTCATGTCTGCTAAGGCCAGTCTACTATTTTACGCTAAAACTTGAGGGACTAGTCTTCCTCATTCATTGACCCTCCTGAACATCTTTCAAGTGCCATACAATATGCTCGAGAAGATTGTAGCGTTGCAGTAAGTTAAGCTAGGGGACATTTTCAAGTTCATCATAACATAATTTTCCCACCGATGCTAGACTTCTACCTATTCTCGTATCTCTGCCTTTTAAGAAACAAACAAAAACAACAGCATCCCAGCATTACAACACAGGGATACAATCAATTCTATATAAATTCATGTTTCTTTTAGGACACATGTACTTTTCTGTTTAAAAGTCTGGGTATTTATATTTAATTATGTATGCACAACCTGAGTACCTTTTCACATTTCCTATTCTAGGGAAAACAGAAGCCCCTTCCGGACTCTCCCCCACCTAGTTACTCTCCCCTCTCCAGAGCCATGCTGCTCTTAGAGAAGCCTATAAACTCTGCCAATGTGTAGAGCCCTGCAGAAAAGACCGCGGATCACTTTGTCCTGCTTGTCATTCTCTTCCTCTAGTATTTCTCTGAATTTACTGTTCCTATAGTCACCATGACTTGTCATACAACATCATTGATCTCAGGGAGCCATGGCAAGATTTAGATTCTCCCACAAATGCTCAAAATGTAATAGTTTCAACTCAAAATCACAGTTTGGCTTCTAGCCGCAAATCTTTTATATTTTTGTAATTGCCCCTTCTTATTGAGAGAGCTTGTTAAAAGCCTGGTTTCTTCCCTCAGATCCCTGTGACTGATTAAAAGAAGCCCCAGTAGATCTCATGTAAATTTGAACCTCAGAGCATTCAATCTTCTAGAACTCTGAAAAGTCCCCTGTACTTATGGTGGTGGGTCTCTACGGTGGGGCATATTTGGTTAAAACTAATTATGAAGGCTGCAACCTCTTTGACATTAGCCACAGCAACTTTTTTCATGACACATCTCCAAAGGCAAGAGAAACAAAAGATAAAATGAACTTGTGGGACTTCATCAAGATAAAAAGCTTCTGCACAGCCAGTGAAACAGTCAAAAAAACTAAGAGGCAGCCCACGGAATGGGAGAATATATTCGCAAATGACACTACAGATAAAAGACTGGTATCCAAGATCTACAAAGAACTTCTCAAACTCAATACATGTGAAACAAATAAACAAATCAAAAAATGGGCAGAAGATATGAACAGACACTTTTCCAATGAAGACATACAAATGGCTAACAGACACATGAAAAAATGTTCAACATCATTAGCCATCAGGAAAATTCAAATCAAAACCACACTGAGATACCACCTTATACCAGTTAGAATGGCAAAAATGGACAAGGCAAGAAACAACAAATGTTGGAGAGGATGTGGAGAAAGGGGAACCCTCTTACACTGTTGGTGGGAATGCAAGTTGGTACAGCCACTTTGGAAAACAGTGTGGAGGTCCCTCAAAAAGTTAAAAATGGAGCTACCCTACAATCCAGCAATTGCACTACTGGGTATTTACCCCAAAGAGACAGACGTAGTGAAGAGAAGGGCCATATGCACCCCAATGTTCATAGCAGCATTGTCCACAATAGCTAAATTGTGGAAGGAGCCAAGATGCCCTTCAACAGATGACTGGATTAAGAAGATGTGGTCCATATATACAATGGAATATTACTCAGCCATCAGAAAGAATGATTACACAACATTTGCAGCAACATGGACGGGACTGGAGGAGATTATGCTAAGTGAAATAAGTCAAGCAGAGAAAGACAATTATCATATGGTTTCACTCATTTATGGAACATACGAAATAGGAAGATCGGTAGGAGAAGGAAGGGAAGAATGAAGGGGGGGTAAACAGAAGGGGGAATGAGCCATGAGAGACTACGGACTCTGGGAAACAAACTGAGGGCTTCAGAGGGGAGGGGGTTGGGGGACTGGGATAGGCCGGTGATGGGTATTAAGGAGGGCACGTATTGCACGATGCACTGGGTGTTATATGCAAATAATGAATCATGGAACGTTGCATCAAAAACTGGGGATGTACTGTATGGTGACTAATATAACAAAATAAAAATTATTTTAAAAAATTAAAAAAAATAAAACTAATTATGAGCTCCTTCTGGAGAACCGTTAAGTAACAAGCAAATAAACAATGACCTACACCTAGTGCAGGCCCTCAGAGACTATGATTTAACTCACTGTATGACTCTGAGTAGAACGAGCAGAGTAACCAAGTGACAAACATCATATCAAGATAAATCTAACTCCCAAGCACAGAGTCATCGATATATGAAAACCCTCTCCTTGATTTACCTGGGTTTTTTAAATTAAAAATAAAATGCAGTGTCTGTAAAGAAGAGGAGGAGGGATGTGAGTGGGGTCTGTTTGTTTTCCTGAAGTTTCTCCTGTAAGTCTACACTAACTGGCCAAACCAAACAAGGACACTCAGCAGACCTGTCCTCTCAACAACTGTATGCTAAATCCTACAGCTCTTCCATCCGGAAAAACCGCTCGATCTCAAGATAGATAATGAGCAAAAGAGTCTGAGCTTTTGGAGTTTAGGGGAGGGGAAAGGTTGATCAAACCCACTTCGCACACTCCCGAGTTGTGAAAGACTGTGGGAAAAGTGACTTTCCTTGTTAATGGTCTCCACCCCCTCCTATCCAAGGAAAGGGAATGCTTTGCTATGCAAATTATTAGTCTGATCTCAGAGGAAGTGAAGGACTCAGGATAGTAAAGGAACTCACCTTTTGGAGATAAATTAACTCTTTTAAGGTACCATTGAACAAATTACTTCTCCATGCTCTAAAAGTTCTCCTAGTGCCCTAAAACCTTAAAATCACCTGAGATTAGTTTGCTCCTTCAAGGGTCAGCCCTCCGAAAGAATGAGTGCCATTGGAAAAACATCTTTTGTCTGCCCTAGTTAAGGTACACAAAAGAAGCATGTGGAAATCACTCAGCAACTCCACATTTCTGTTTGACCCCAACCAACTGGAATCTGAAGGTTCCAAGTGTCAAGGTCGGTTCTGAGTCTAGTAGCCTAACTGAATAGGTTTCCATTTGGTGATTTCTGTATTTAGATAATTCTGCCTCCCTGTCCCATCGCCCTCAGTTTCCAAGAAAACCAGTGCAATAAGCGAGGGTAAGAAAATGAGGGGCGCACGTTGAGTCCAGTAGGAAACTGCTCAACCAATGACTTCTGAGTGTATGAGACAGCTCTTTCCCATGTCTGTCCTTCTCTGGGTCACAACTGACTTTCTCCAGAGAAGGAACGTATTCCACAGATGACTAAATCAGGTGGGTACAAGTCCTCTAGCATAAAATTGTCTGAGACCTAGATGTCAGGTAACCCAAGGAGCATTCTGTTTAGTACTGGGACCACAACATTTGAGACTTAAAGAAATCAGTAAGAATCTTAATGAAATTTGGAAATTATAGCCAGGCTACTTAAAATTACCTGAGGATAACTGTGTCAGTTTTATACCCAGCTTGCTTTCACAAAGGAGGCAAGGTGATCCTTATTACCATGGACATAAACCATACATTTGCGATCTTAAATATGTTAGCGTTATTTAATTTTCTGAAATTAAGAAAAACGGAGCAAAAACTAAAAGCTGTATGAAAATATGCAAACATATGAACAAAAGCTGAAAAACAACGCAGAAAAACATAAACAGTTGTTTTAGGATGATGAGTCTCCAAGTAAATTTGCTTTCTTATAAATTTCTTTAAAATATTTACATACAGACTAGAAACAATAGAAGGAAGAGAGACATGGTTGCATTTAAGCAAGTAGAATGAGATCTTCCAATTGCACATTGAATACCTGCGTCTGAACTTTCTGGAGGGGAAGTTAATGCTTTGGGTTATATAGCCCTCACTGACCAATTCCAAAGGGCTCATAAATCGGTTCTCGAAATGTACACCTTTTCTACTGTGGAATCCTAGGTGAATTCAAGGGATATCGGGTATGCCCTTAACCATACCTATTCTTTTTTTTTTTTTAAGATTTTATTTATTTATTTGACAGGATAGAGACAGCCAGTGAGAGAGGGAACACAAGCAGGGGGAGTGGGAGAGGAAGAAGCAGGCTCATAGTGGAGGAGCCTGATGTAGGACTCGATCCCACAACGCCGGGATCACGCCCTGAGCCGAAGGCAAACGCTTAACCGCTCTGCCACCCAGGCGCCCCCATACCTATTCTTATCCTTGAAAAACAGCACTACATTATTTTTCAGAATAATCAATATAAGTCTAAGCCAAATTGAATTCAATTAGAAAATTTCTCTCTCTTTCTCTCTCACTTTCATAAAGTGCATATATTTGGACTCTTCCCCTGGGTCCTACCTTAATAAAAACTGCTTTGAAAACCAAATGACAAGGATTAAAATTAAATCAGCATAAAGCTTAAGATAAGCAGAGTCATACATTTTCTCGACTGAATCAAGGGCAACTATGTGCAGGATGGAGTCAGTCGCTGGTGCCAGAGGGACAGAGAAACAATGTCAGGAGTGAAGAATAGAATCCAGTATTTTAAACTCTCAGTCAGTCTGCTGTGGGTCCTTAGGAAAATTATCTGCTGGCCATGGATTCAGTTAATAAAACTAAAAAAAACATATTGCTGAGGTACTGACAATGAAACTAGAATCTATTTGCAAAATCAGAATCTATTTGCACCCTGGCAAAAGGGGATTCAAGGACTTATGGGGGGGGGGCTTGTCATTTTTAAATATTTCTGTTAGAAACCAGGTTATAAAAGTTCAAGAGAGATCAACGAGATCTTTTCTTCAGAAACTGTGGCGAAACCAACTGAAACCCGGGCTTAAGAAATTCTCATTAGTAACAAAACTCAGCAAATTATTGTTCCATCTTGTCTTCTTTTCCTCAAATTTCACATTTTTGAAGTAAACATTTCTATAGTAATGAATCCTATAGTATTATATTTTCTGAATAGTTCTGAACAATATAACAGTAATTACATTTTCACTCAGGGCTCTCAGAGACTATTTTGAAGAGAGAGAAAAAGCAGAGACAATTGGAACTTGATTCAGTTGATACCTTAGGTAAAGTGATTTACGAATTCTAATTCAAGCGGCTTCCTCAGTGAGCAAACACTCCGATTTCTTTTTCTAGGATGGACTAAATGTTGCATACCTTGAGTTTTCTTATTTATTTTTCAAATTTTCCAGTTTTTAAAGAAATATTAGAGCACTTGGCAATTTTTCCTAAAACTAGCCACTTTGCTTCATGGGCGACCACTGCAGTTTTGATTCGTGTATTTATTCTGCCACTAAGTGTTGAAAACATGGGGAAATGGGGCCACGGGGGCCCCATTTGTAACCACTCTGAATGTATTTCCAGTTTTCAGAATGGTGCTAGTCTATCTCAAATAATATGCCTGGATAATTCTGCATCAATTCTGCTTTGGCAGTCCACCAGTTATCCTGAATTCCTCCAGGGCATACTAATCACTTTCTGATTTCTCAGGTAATGGAAGGTCACCGACGTTGCTTTTGTATTATTCTTTTCACTCCAAAAAGAGAATGTGCCTACATTTTATACAACTTGCTGTGTCTTGAAGCAAAAGTATCACTGAGCACAAAGAGTTTGGAGACTTGGGCCTCAAGCTTTATTTTCCTTGATTCAGCCTAGGGGTCACCATTTTGAGCTCTGGTCTTTGGGTGCTGGTGGGTGAAGGTATGGGCATTGTGTGTCTCTGGGAGGCCCAGAGGCCCCGAGCAGGTCAGTTGAGGTGCGGTCAAGTATTATGGGCTTGGCCTCTCATTTCTGAAAGAAATCAGTCAACCCATTCTTGCACCCCCTGGGCCTCTTCTGTTCTCCTTCCCTACAATGGGGAGGTGTGGAGGCAATTCAGCTGGACCCCAGCGCCCAGTGCATCCCAAGGAGGATGAGAGGGCAGCTAGAGGAACAAGCCTGATGTCGGACCCTCTGTCAGTGGGTCTGTTCTCCACTCACCCACGCTCCCAGTTTGTCACTCCAAGATGCAGACCCACTATGAGCTATGTGCGAGCAGAGCCTCGCTCCCTCATTTCTGCTTTCCGCCCCCCACGGAAAACGCCCAAAGATCTCGACCCTTCTTACGCCCCTCCACCCGGTGAGCCTTCCCCCAGACTCCACCGCTCTGCACGGCCGCTTGACCCCATTTCACGTTAAATGTGCCGAGCACCCGCCCTCAGGACCCGCGTGCACTAATCAGATCCATCTGTCTTTGCAGAGCTTCACCTGAGCCCCGGGGCCCAGAATGCGGACGCGCGGGACGGGTGGTCAGCCCGGGGGGTGCCGAACCTGAAATCTGCTGTCCGGCTAGGAGGAGGCTGAGAGCAGCCAGCCCGCGGCGCATCTCCCGCGCGGCCGCCGCGTGCACCGTCTAGTCCCCGGCGGGGAGGACGCCCCCTGGCGCCCCCGCCGCCGCCGCCGCGGGCCGGGGGAGCTCCGGGAGCAGGCGCGGGGCGGAGCCTGTCGGGCCGGATCTTGACGTCCGTCCAAGGCCGGGTGATTATTGGGGTCTGCCAGCGCCGCGGCTGCCCAGAGCCCTCTCAGTGTGGTGCTGCCCGGCGGCGAGGGGGTGGTGGAATGAAGCACGGTCAAGACAGAAAACAAAGTCAGCAGGTCACCTGGCAGGTTCTGAGCGCATTATGCAACGAAAGCGGGGGAATGTGTGATGCGTTCCGGGCCCCTACTCCCTTCCCCTCTTTTTTCTTAGCTCCTAGGAAGCCGGTTCCAGTTTAAAGGTGGGGCAGGGATCGACCAAGCAGCTCTTCTGATGTGGTTACGAGTTTGCTGAACTCCTCAAGAACGATTCTCCCTCCCCATCTTTAAGTAAAGGGAACATTTCTCTGGGAAAGAGAGACGGGGCGGGGGGGGGGGGGG
>NW_024425008.1:41297981-41299349 GCF_017311325.1 Ursus maritimus
ACGTTGCTTTTGTATTATTCTTTTCACTCCAAAAAGAGAATGTGCCTACATTTTATACAACTTGCTGTGTCTTGAAGCAAAAGTATCACTGAGCACAAAGAGTTTGGAGACTTGGGCCTCAAGCTTTATTTTCCTTGATTCAGCCTAGGGGTCACCATTTTGAGCTCTGGTCTTTGGGTGCTGGTGGGTGAAGGTATGGGCATTGTGTGTCTCTGGGAGGCCCAGAGGCCCCGAGCAGGTCAGTTGAGGTGCGGTCAAGTATTATGGGCTTGGCCTCTCATTTCTGAAAGAAATCAGTCAACCCATTCTTGCACCCCCTGGGCCTCTTCTGTTCTCCTTCCCTACAATGGGGAGGTGTGGAGGCAATTCAGCTGGACCCCAGCGCCCAGTGCATCCCAAGGAGGATGAGAGGGCAGCTAGAGGAACAAGCCTGATGTCGGACCCTCTGTCAGTGGGTCTGTTCTCCACTCACCCACGCTCCCAGTTTGTCACTCCAAGATGCAGACCCACTATGAGCTATGTGCGAGCAGAGCCTCGCTCCCTCATTTCTGCTTTCCGCCCCCCACGGAAAACGCCCAAAGATCTCGACCCTTCTTACGCCCCTCCACCCGGTGAGCCTTCCCCCAGACTCCACCGCTCTGCACGGCCGCTTGACCCCATTTCACGTTAAATGTGCCGAGCACCCGCCCTCAGGACCCGCGTGCACTAATCAGATCCATCTGTCTTTGCAGAGCTTCACCTGAGCCCCGGGGCCCAGAATGCGGACGCGCGGGACGGGTGGTCAGCCCGGGGGGTGCCGAACCTGAAATCTGCTGTCCGGCTAGGAGGAGGCTGAGAGCAGCCAGCCCGCGGCGCATCTCCCGCGCGGCCGCCGCGTGCACCGTCTAGTCCCCGGCGGGGAGGACGCCCCCTGGCGCCCCCGCCGCCGCCGCCGCGGGCCGGGGGAGCTCCGGGAGCAGGCGCGGGGCGGAGCCTGTCGGGCCGGATCTTGACGTCCGTCCAAGGCCGGGTGATTATTGGGGTCTGCCAGCGCCGCGGCTGCCCAGAGCCCTCTCAGTGTGGTGCTGCCCGGCGGCGAGGGGGTGGTGGAATGAAGCACGGTCAAGACAGAAAACAAAGTCAGCAGGTCACCTGGCAGGTTCTGAGCGCATTATGCAACGAAAGCGGGGGAATGTGTGATGCGTTCCGGGCCCCTACTCCCTTCCCCTCTTTTTTCTTAGCTCCTAGGAAGCCGGTTCCAGTTTAAAGGTGGGGCAGGGATCGACCAAGCAGCTCTTCTGATGTGGTTACGAGTTTGCTGAACTCCTCAAGAACGATTCTCCCTCCCCATCTTTAAGTAAAGGGAACATTTCTCTGGGAAAGAGAGAC